>NC_091183.1:9548673-9748673 GCF_040958095.1 Procambarus clarkii | reverse complement strand
TGCGTTGCTTCTGGGAGTATGGGTTCGAGTCACTTCTGGGGTGTGAGTTTTCAGTTGCATATGTCCTGGGGACCATTCAGGCTTGTTCGCATTTGTGTTCCTCACGTGTGCCCCAAAGAATGAGGTGATTTGGTAAAATGCTATGCCCAAGATAACTATCCGAGTGCCGGCGGTGGGGTGGTTCATATAGCCTCGGCTATCACCTCATTATGTCCGGTCGTGATGGTCAAGTGGATTAAGGCGTCTTGTACATACCAGTTGCGTTGCTTCTGGGAGTATGGGTTCGAGTCACTTCTGGGGTGTGAGTTTTCAGTTGCATATGTCCTGGGGACCATTCAGGCTTGTTCGCATTTGTGTTCCTCAAGTGTGCCCCAAAGAATGAGGTGATTTGGTAAAATGCTATGCCCAAGATAACTATCCGAGTGCCGGCGGTGGGGTGGTTCATATAGCCTCGGCTATCACCTCATTATGTCCGGTCGTGATGGTCAAGTGGATTAAGGCGTCTTGTACATACCAGTTGCGTTGCTTCTGGGAGTATGGGTTCGAGTCACTTCTGGGGTGTGAGTTTTCAGTTGCATATGTCCTGGGGACCATTCAGGCTTGTTCGCATTTGTGTTCCTCACGTGTGCCCCAAAGAATGAGGTGATTTGGTAAAATGCTATGCCCAAGATAACTATCCGAGTGCCGGCGGTGGGGTGGTTCATATAGCCTCGGCTATCACCTCATTATGTCCGGTCGTGATGGTCAAGTGGATTAAGGCGTCTTGTACATACCAGTTGCGTTGCTTCTGGGAGTATGGGTTCGAGTCACTTCTGGGGTGTGAGTTTTCAGTTGCATATGTCCTGGGGACCATTCAGGCTTGTTCGCATTTGTGTTCCTCACGTGTGCCCCAAAGAATGAGGTGATTTGGTAAAATGCTATGCCCAAGATAACTATCCGAGTGCCGGCGGTGGGGTGGTTCATATAGCCTCGGCTATCACCTCATTATGTCCGGTCGTGATGGTCAAGTGGATTAAGGCGTCTTGTACATACCAGTTGCGTTGCTTCTGGGAGTATGGGTTCGAGTCACTTCTGGGGTGTGAGTTTTCAGTTATATATATATATATATATATATATATGTATATATATATATATATATATATATATATATATATATATATATATATATGTATATATATATATATATATATATATATATATATATATATATATATATATATATATATATATATATATATATATATATATATATATATATATATTATTAAATATGACCCAAAAAGTAAGATTAATAATTCTAACACGAATTTTCTCAATATTTCGTATGTTTCTTTTCACTGTTGATGGTAATTGAAAAATCAATCCTACAAAATTCATTATTATTTCTAGTATGACGTGACACTTGAACGCGTTTCGTAATAACTAATTACATTTTCAAAGACTTTTAGTTTACACACACACAACTATAACCTGCAAACACTAAACAGAGTTCATACTATGCTATGATTTAAACAGCTTTCATTTTATTTTATACCCGCATTTTGGGTGGTTATCTTCTTGAGGTTATCTTGAGATGATTTCGGGGTTTTTAGTGTCCCCGCGGCCCGGTCCTCGACCAGGCCTCCACCCCCAGGAAGCAGCCCGTGACAGCTGACTAACACCCAGGTACCTATTTTACTGCCAGATAACAGGGGCATAAGGTGAAAGAAACTCTGCCCATTGTTTCTCGCCGGCGCCTGGGATCGAACCCAGGACCACAGGATCACAAGTCCAGGGTGCTGTCCGCTCAGCCGACCGGCACCCGTTGGGTGAGGTGATAGGTTACAACAGTTTTGGATGAGGTGAACAAAACTTTCAACACAAGACAGAACACGAAACAATGGGTATTAATTGGGTAAATTGAAGGTAAGAATGGAAGTAACTGCAGAGGGCCTATAGGCCCATATTTCTTGATGCTTCTATATTGGAGCGGAGTCTTGAAGTGGGTAGAATATAGTTGTGCATTAATTGGCTGTTGATTGCTGGTGTTGACTTCTTGATGTGTAGTGCCTCGCAGATGTCAAGCCGCCTGCTATCGCTGTATCTATCGATGAGGACCAAGTCACTCATCGATAGATGAGTGACTTGGTCACCCAAGGCCCGGAAAGTGGAGTTGGAGGTAGCGTGGCGGCTGTTGTCGAGAGTTGTGTTTTAAGCTAAGTCATTGGTCACTGTTATTTTAGCCCATATAAATGTTAATTATCTGGTTAGATGATTTGAGTATTACTATTGATTAATCCTTGTTCTGGTGATATTGCTCATGTCTCAATAATTAATTTCATTCTATGATACTGCATGTTGAAGAATATTTCTGGCTATTATTTATACATTTAATTGTTGTTATGTTTGTCCCCCTTAGCATAAATATATTGTTTTCCATTTTATGCAGTGATGTAATTATACCACTAGACATCTGTTGGCATGGCCGATTTATTATCATTTCTTTACACTGCGGGGAGAAGAACCTTATTTAGTCTCCAGGGTGGTAACAAATGTATATATATATATATATATATATATATATATATATATATATATATATATATATATATATATATATATATATATATATATATATATATATATATATATATATATATATATATATATATATATATATATATATATACAGGCGATGAGTCACAATAACGTGGCTGAAGTATGTTGACCAGACCACACACTAAAAGTTGAAGGGACGACGACGTTTCGGTCGTCCTGGACCGTCCTGGACAATGGACTTGAGAATGGTCCAGGACGGACCGAAACGTCGTCGTCCCTTCAACTTTTAGTGTGTGGTCTGGTCAATATATATATATATATATATATATATATATATATATATATATATATATATATATATATATATATATATACATATATATATATATATATATATATATATATATATATATATATATATATATATATATATATGTCGTACCTAGTAGCCAGAACTCACTTCTCAGCCTACTATTCAAGGCCCGATTTGCCTAATAAGCCAAGTTTTCATGAATTAATATATTTACTATAATTTTTTTCTTATGAAATGATAAAGCAACCCTTTTCTCTATGTATGAGGTCAATTTTTTTTTATTGGAGTTAAAATTAACGTAGATATATGACCGAACCTAACCAACCCTACCTAACCTAACCTAACCTATATTTATAGGTAAGGTTAGGTTAGGTAGCCAAAAAAAGCTAGGTTAGGTTAGGTTAGGTAGGTTAGGTAGACGAAAAAACATTAATTCATGAAAACTTGGCTTATTAGGCAAATCGGGCCTTGAATAGTAGGCTGAGAAGTGCGTTCTGGCTATTAGGTACGACATATATATATATATATATATATATATATATATATACATATATATATATATATATATATGTCGTACCTAATAGCCAGAACGCACTTCTCGGCCTACTATCCAAGGCCCGATTTGCCTAATAAGCCAAGTTTTCCTGAATTAATATATTTTCTCTAACTTTTTTCTTATGAAATGATAAAGCTACCCAATACATTACGAATGAGGTCAATTTTTTTTTATTGGAGTTAAAATTATCGTAGATATATGACCGAACCTAACCAACCCTACCTAACCTAACCTAACCTATCTTTATAGATTAGGTTAGGTTAGGTAGCCGAAAATGTTAGGTTAGGTTAGGTTAGGTAGGTTAGGTAGACGAAAAACAATTAATTCATGAAAACTTGGCTTATTAGGCAAATCGGGCCTTGCATAGTAGGCATAGAAGTGAGTTCTGGCTACTAGGTACGACATATATATATATATATATATATATATATATATATATATATATATATATATATATATATATATATATATATATATATATATATATATATATATATATATATATATATATATATATATATATATATATATATATATATATATATATATTGGTAGCAGTCTTTCCTGTAGACATATATTATTAAATATGACCGAAAAAGTAAGATTAATAATTCTAACACGAATTTTCTCGATCTTTCGTAAGTTTCTTTTCACTGTTGGTGGTAATTCAAAAATCAATTCTCCAAAATTCATTTTTATTTCTAGTCTGATGCGACACTTGAGAGCGTTTCGTAAAACTTATTACATTTTCAAAGACTTTAGTTTACACATACACAACTGAATAGAACTTACACATCTTCGATTTGTTTATATCTACATTTGAGTGAGGTGGATGGGGTGAGGTGGTATTAATAGGGTATTAAATTCCTAAACACAAGACAGAACACGAAACAATGGGTATTGAATGGAAGTGATTGTAGAAAGCCTATTGGTCATTATTTCTTGATGCTTCTATATTGGAGCGGAGTCTTGAGGTGGGTAGAATATAGTTGTGCATTAATTGGATGTTGATTGCTGGTGTTGACTTCTTGATGTGTAGTGCCTCGCAGACGTCAAGCCGTCTGCTATCGCTGTATCTATCGATGATTTCTGTGTTGTTTACTAGGATTTCTCTGGCGATGGTTTGGTTGTGGGAAGAGATTATATGTTCCTTAATGGAGCCCTGTTGCTTATGCATCGTTAAACGCCCAGGAAGAGATGTTGTTGTCTTGCCTATATACTGGGTTTTTTGGAGCTTACAGTCCCCAAGAGGGCATTTGAAGGCATAGACGACGTTGGTCTCTTTTAAAGCGTTCTGCTTTGTGTCTGGAGAGTTTCTCATGAGTAGGCTGGCCGTTTTTCTGGTTTTATAGTAAATCGTCAGTTGTATCCTCTGATTTTTGTCTGTAGGGATAACGTTTCTATTAACAATATCTTTAAGGACCCTTTCCTCCGTTTTATGAGCTGTGGAAAAGAAGTTCCTGCAAAATAGTCTAATAGGGGGTATAGGTGTTGTGTTAGTAGTCTCTTCAGAGGTTGCATGGCGTTTCACTTTCCTTCTTATGATGTCTTCGACGAAACCATTGGAGAAGCCGTTGTTGACTAGGACCTACCTTACCCTACAGAGTTCTTCGTCGACTTGCTTCCATTCTGAGCTGTGGCTGAGAGCACGGTCGACATAAGCGTTAACATCACTCCTCTTGTACCTGTCTGGGCAGTCGCTGTTGGCATTTAGGCACATTCCTATGCTCGTTTCCTTAGTGTATACTGCAGTGTGGAAACCTCCGCTCTTTTCCATGACTGTTACATCTAGAAATGGCAGCTTCCCATCCTTTTCCATCTCGTATGTGAAACGCAGCACGGAACTCTGCTCAAATGTCTCCTTCAGCTCCTGCAGATGTCTGACATCAGGTACCTGTGTAAAAATGTCGTCAACATACCTGCAATATATGGCCGGTTTCAAGTTCATTTCGACTAAGACTTTTTGCTCGATGGTACCCATGTAGAACTTATTCGAAGTCTTAGTCGACATGAACTTGAAACCGGCCATATACTGCAGGTGTGTTGACGACATTTTTACACAGGTACCTGAAGTCAGACATCTGCAGGAGCTGAAGGAGGCATTTGAACAGAGAATTTGAGAAATCATCGATAGATACAGCGATAGCAGGCGGCTTGACGTCTGCGAGGCACTACACATCAAGAAGTCAACACCAGCAATCAACAGCCAATTAATGCACAACTATATTCTAGCCACCTCAAGACTCCGCTCCAATATAGAAGCATCAAGATATATGGACCAATAGGCTTTCTACAATCACTTCCATTTAATACCCATTATTTCGTGTTCTGTCTTGTGTTTAGGAATTTAATACCCTATTAATACCACCTCACCCCATCCACCTCACTCAAATGTAGATATAAACAAATCGAAGATGTGTAAGTTCTATTCAGTTGTGTATGTGTAAACTAAAGTCTTTGAAAATGTAATAAGTTTTACGAAACGCGCTCAAGTGTCGCGTCAGACTAGAAATAAAAATGAATTTTGGAGAATTGATTTTTGAATTACCACCAACAGTGAAAAGAAACGTACGAAAGATCGAGAAAATTCGTGTTAGAATTATTAATCTTACTTTTTTGGTCATATTTAATAATATATATATATATATATATATATATATATATATATATATATATATATATATATATATTTATATATATATATATATATATATATATATATATATATATATATATATATATATATATATATATATATATATACATATATATATTTATATATATATATATATATATATATATATATATATATACATATATATATATATATATATATATATATATATATATATATATATACATATATGTATATATATATATATATTATTAAATATGACCGAAAAAGTAAGATTAATAATTCTAACACGAATTTTCTCAATCTTTCGTACATTACGCTTCACTGTTGGAGGTAAATCAAAAATCACTTCTCCAAAATTCATTTTTATTTCTAGTCTGACGCGACACGGGCGCGTTTCGTAAAACTTATTACATTTTCAAAGACTTCACAAATACACAACTGATTAGAACTTACGTCTCTCTGATATTATATCTACATTTGAGTGAGGTGGGAAGGGTGATGTGGCATTAACACAAGACAGAACAGGAGGGGATATTAATAGGGTATTAAAAGTATCAACACAAGACAGAACAGAAACAATGGGTATTGAATAGAAGTGTTTGTAGAAAGCCTATTGGTCCATATTTCTTGATGCTTCTATATTGGAGCGGAGTCTTGAGGTGGGTAGAATATAGTTGTGCAATAATTGGCTGTTGATTGCTGGTGTTGACTTCTTGATGTGTAGTGCCTCGCAAACGTCAAGCCGCCTGCTATCGCTGTATCTATCGATGATTTCTGTGTTGTTTACTAGGATTTCTCTGGCGATGGTTTGGTTATGGGAAGAGATTATATGTTCCTTAATGGAGCCCTGTTGCTTATGCATCGTTAAACGCCTAGAAAGAGATGTTGTTGTCTTGCCTATATACTGGGTTTTTTGGAGCTTACAGTCCCCAAGTGGGCATTTGAAGGCATAGACGACGTTAGTCTCTTTTAAAGCGTTCTGTTTTGTGTCTGGAGAGTTTCTCATGAGTAGGCTGGCCGTTTTTCTGGTTTTATAGTAAATCGTCAGTTGTATCCTCTGATTTTTGTCTGTAGGGATAACGTTTCTATTAACAATATCTTTCAGGATCCTTTCCTCCGTTTTATGAGCTGTGGAAAAGAAGTTCCTGTAAAATAGTCTAATAGGGGGTATAGGTGTTGTGTTAGTTGTCTCTTCAGAGGTTGCATGGCTTTTCACTTTCCTTCTTATGATGTCTTCGATGAAACCATTGGAGAAGCCGTTATTGACTAGGACCTGCCTTACCCTACAGAGTTCTTCTTGAAGAACTCTGTAGGGTAATTTTGGAGAAGTGATTTTTGATTTACCTCCAACAGTGAAGCGTAATGTACGAAAGATTGAGAAAATTCGTGTTAGAATTATTAATCTTACTTTTTCGGTCATATTTAATAATATATGTCTACAGGAAAGACTGCTACCAAAATATACTAATATATATATATATATATATATATATATATATATATATATATATATATATATATACATATATATATATATATATATATATATATATATATATATATATATATATATATATATATATATATATATATATATATATATATATATATATATATATATATGTATATATATATATATATATATATATATATATATATATATATATATATATATATATATATATATATATTGGTGTATACTGGCAGCAGGTTTTCTTTCAAACATGTCTCATTGAATATGACCGCATATTCTGTATTTACTATTTTCTGATTTATTGCTTCTATCCCTTAACTATTTTCTTAGCATCAGGGCTTAGCTGAAATAGGAGTTCTCCAAAACTCATTTTCGTAATTTTAAGGTGAAAAAGAGAAGTGAATTACTATAGAATGTATTACACTTATTTATACAATTTGCACAACGTTTCGAACCTCCATGGTTCATTCTCAAGTGAAAGGATTTTTCATTTTTGGTTGATTTTATACCCGCACTGGGTCAGGTGATAAGACAATAAAGGTGAAAACATAGGGGGGATACATAAGAACATAAGAATAGAGGTAACTGTGGAAGGCCTATTGGCCCATACGAGGCAGCTGCTATGCAAAGATTAATCAAGTGTAATTGGCCTGTTATGTTGAACAGTGTCTTCTGTGTTGGCATCGTTATGTTCTGGTCTTGTCCTTACTCTCATGGTGGGTAGAGTAAATAGTTCCGTGATTTGGGTGTTCATAGAAGGTTGTTCTATTCTTATGTGAATTGCTTAAAGCATTTGTAATCTTCTTGCATCTAGGGTTTTGTCTATTATACAGGTATTTTTGTTCAACATTTCTCTTATTTGGGTGATGTCATGGGCTGGTCTCATTTGATTCCTGGGGGCACCGGATTGAAGATGACATGTCAAACGCCTCGTCAGCTTAGTCGACATCATACCTATGTACTTAGATTGAAGGTTACATCCTTCTTGGGGGCAAGTGTACATGTATACAACGCTTGACTGCTGTAGAGGGTTCTCCGTCGGCTTCGGGCTATTTTTGATAAGGAGTTCCGAAGTCTTCTTAGTTTGTAGAATATGATCAGGTCTATGTTTTGGTTACGAGTAATGCTTTTTACTCCTTTACTGATTATTTCTTTCATTATTCTTTCCTCTTTTATGTGTTCACTGTGCATGGTTGATTTGCAATATAATTTTATTGGAGGTATTGTGGTTTCTGTGGTTCTGGATTATACCACCGGTCCAAGTGTCTTTTTATAGCAGTGATTATTTCCGCGTTGTTATATCCGTTGTTCACCAATACCTGAGTTACTCTTTCAAACTCTCTACTCACGTTGCTCCATTCGGAGCAGTGGGTCAGCGCTCGACGAATATAAGCATTGAGAACACTGACTTTGTATCTTTGGGGGCACTCACTTCTACCTTTCAGATATAATCGTATGTTGGTGGGCATAGTATATACGTTACTGCTTAAGGAGGTTCCTGTTTTTGTTATTAGTACATCCAAGAATGGCAGACTGTTATTTTCACTATTTTCATGTGTAAATCGGAGTACTGACTCTCTCTCAAGATGGCTTTTTAGATCAATTAGTTCATCTGAGTCTTTTACTATGACAAATATGTCATCTACATAACGGCAATATAGAGTTGGTATTTGTCTGCTACTGAAGACTCTGCCTTCGATGGTTCCAATATAAAAATTGGCAAATAAGACTCCTAAGGGGGAGCCCATTGCTACTCCGTCTATTAGTAGATACATGTCTCCTTGTGGACTGATGAAAGGGGCTTCCTTTGTACATGCTTCGAGGAGACTCTTCAAGTGTGGCTCAGGTATGTCTAATATGGGGGTGCTCTCGTCTCTGTATACTCTGTCCAGTATCATTCCTATGGTTGTGTCGACTGGGACGTTAGTAAATAGGGATTCAACGTCCAGAGAAGCAATGATTCCATCGGGCTGAGTAGTTTTGATTAATTCTAGGAAATCTGCTGATGATTGTAGACTATAGTTGCTTGGTGTGTATGGAGTTAGGAGTTCGTTAAGTTTTTTTTTAAGTTTACCTGTCACCTGGCAAAAAGACTTAACGAACTATATATATATATATATATATATATATATATATATATATATATATATATATATCCTAGTAGCCAGAACTCACTTCTCAGCCTACTATGCAAGGCCTGATTTGCCTAATAAGCCTAGTTTTCATGAATTAATGTTTTTTCGACTACCTAACCTACCTAACCTAACCTAACGTTTTCGGCTACCTAACCTAACCTAACCTATAAAGATAGGTTAGGTTCGGTCATATATCTACGTTAACTTTAACTCCAATAAAAAAAAATTGACCTCATACATAATGAAATGGGTAGCTTTATCATTTCATGAGAAAAAAATTAGAGAAAATATATTAATTCAGTAAAACTTGGCTTATTAGGCAAATCGGGCCTTGCATAGTAGGCTGAGAAGTGAGTTCTGGCTACTAGGTACGACATATACATAAGAAAAACTTATATACATATATATATATATATATATATATATATATATATATATATATATATATATATATATAGATATATAGATATATATATATATATATATATATATATATATATATATATATATATATATATATATATATATATGTCGTACCTAGTAGCCAGAACTCACTTCTCAGCCTACTATGCAAGGCCCGATTTGCCTAATAAGCCAAGTTTTACTGAATTAATATATTTTCTCTAATTTTTTTCTCATGAAATGATAAAGCTACCCATTTCATTATGTATGAGGTCAATTTTTTTTATTGGAGTTAAAGTTAACGTAGATATATGACCGAACCTAACCAACCCTACCTAACCTAACCTAACCTATCTTCATAGGTTAGGTTAGGTTAGGTAGCCGAAAACGTTAGGTTAGGTTAGGTAGGTTAGGTAGTCGAAAAAACATTAATTCATGAAAACTAGGCTTATTAGGCAAATCAGGCTTTGCATAGTAGGCTGAGAAGTGAGTTCTGGCTACTAGGTACGACATATATATATATATATATATATATATATATATATATATATATATATATATATATATATATATATATATATATATATATATGTCGTACCTAGTAGCCAGAACGCACTTTTCGGCCTACTATTCAAGGCCCGATTTGCCTAATAAGCCAAGTTTTCCTGAAATAATATATTTTCTCTAATTTTTTTCTTATGAAATGATAAAGCTACCCATTTCATTATGTATGAGGTAAATTTTTTTTTATTAGAGTTAAAATTAACGTAGATATATGACCGAACCTAACCAACCCTACCAAACCTAACCTAACCTATCTTTATAGGTTAGGTTAGGTTAGGTAGCGGAAAAAGTTAGGTTAGGTTAGGTTAGGTAGGTTAGGTTGCCGAAAAACAATTAATTCATGAAAACTTGGCTTATTAGGCAAATCGGGCCTTGAATAGTAGGCTGAGAAGTGCGTTCTGGCTACTAGGTACGACATATATATATATATATATATATATATATATATATATATATATATATATATATATATATATATATATATATATATATATATATATATGTCGTACCTAGTAGCCAGAACTCACTTTTCAGCCTACAATGCAAGGCCCGATTTGCCTAATAAGCCAAGTTTTCATGAATTAATATATTTTCTATAATTTTTTTCTTATGAAATGATAAAGCAACCCATTTCATTATGTAAGAGGTCAATTTTTTTTTATTGGAGTTAAAATTAACGTAGAAATATGACCGAACCTAACCAACCCTACCTAACCTAACCTAACCTATCTTTATAGGTTAGGTTCGGTTAGGTAGCCGAAAAAGTTAGGTTAGGTTAGGTTAGGTAGGTTAGGTAGTCGAAAAGCAATTAATTCATGAAAACTTGGCTTATTAGGCAAATCGGGCCTTGCATAGTAGGCTCAGAAGTGAGTTCTGGCTACTAGGTACGACATATATATATATATATATATATGTCGTACCTAGTAGCCAGAACGCACTTCTCAGCCTACTATGAATGGCCCGATTTGCCTAATAAGCCAAGTTTTCTTGAAGTAATATATTTTCTCTAATTTTTTTCTTACGAAATGATAAAGCTACCCATTTCATTCTATATGAGGTCAATTTTTTTTTATTGGAGTTAAAATTAACGTAGATATATGACCGAACCTAACCAACCCTACCTAACCTAACCTAACCTATCTTTATAGGTTAGGTTAAGTTAGGTAGCCGAAAAAGTTAGGTTAGGTAAGGTTAGGTAGGTTAGGTAGTCGAAAAACAAATAATTCATGAAAACTTGGCTTATTAGGCAAATCGGGCCTTGTATAGTAGGCTGAGAAGTGCGTTCTGGCTACTAGGTACGACATATATATATATATATATATATATATATATATATATATATATATATATATATATATATATATATGTCGTACCTAGTAGCCAGAACTCACTTCTCAGCCTACTATTCAAGGCCCGATTTGCCTAATAAGCCAAGTTTTCCTGAATTAATATATTTACTATAATTTTTTTCTTATGAAATGATAAAGCTACCCTTTTCACTATGTATGAGGTCAATTTTTTTTTATTGGAGTTAAAATTAACGTAGATATATGACCGAGCCTAACCAACCCTACCTAACCTAACCTAACCTATATATATAGGTAAGGTTAGGTTAGGTAGCCAAAAAAAGCTAGGTTAGGTTAGGTTAGGTAGGTTAGGCAGACGAAAAAACATTAATTCATGAAAACTTGGCTTATTAGGCAAATCGGGCCTTGCATAGTAGGCTGAGAAGTGAGTTCTGGCTACTAGGTACGACATATATATATATATATATATATATATATATATATATATATATATATATATATATATATATATATATATATATATATATATATGTCGTACCTAGTAGCCAGAACTCACTTCTCAGCCTACTATGCAAGGCCCGATTTGCCTAATAAGCCAAGTTTTACTGAATTAATATATTTTCTCTAATTTTTTTCTCATGAAATGATAAAGCTACCCATTTCATTATGTATGAGGTCAATTTTTTTTATTGGAGTTAAAGTTAACGTAGATATATGACCGAACCTAACCAACCCTACCTAACCTAACCTAACCTATCTTCATAGGTTAGGTTAGGTTAGGTAGCCGAAAACGTTAGGTTAGGTTAGGTAGGTTAGGTAGTCGAAAAAACATTAATTCATGAAAACTAGGCTTATTAGGCAAATCAGGCTTTGCATAGTAGGCTGAGAAGTGAGTTCTGGCTACTAGGTACGACATATATATATATATATATATATATATATATATATATATATATATATATATATATATATATATATATATATATATATATATATATATATATATATTGGTGTATACTGGCAGCAGGTTTTCTTTCAAACATGTTTCATTGAATATGACCGCATATTCTGTATTTATTATTTTCTGGTTTAGGGCTTCTATCCCTCTAACTATTTTCTTAGCATCAGGGCTTAATTGAAATAGGAGTTCTCCAAAACTCATTTTCGTACTTTTAAGGTGAAGAAAAGAAGTGATTTACTATAGAGTGTATTACACTTATTTGTATAATTTGCACGACGTTTCGAACCTCCATGGTTCATTCTCAAGTGAACAGATCTTACAATACTAGTTGATTTTATACCCGCATTAGGTCAGGTGATAATACACTTAAATTCACTAATACAATTAATACAATTAAATTAGGCAATTCACATAAGAATAGAGCGACCTACCATGAACACTCAAATCACGGAACTATTTACTCTACCCACCATGAGAGTAAGGACAAGACAAGAACATATCGATGCCAACACAGAAGACAATGTCCAACATAACAGGCCAATTACACTGGATTAATCTTTGTGTTTAGATAGGAGATGCCTCGTATGGGCCAATAAGCCTTCTGCAGCCCCTATGTTTATCCCTTATGTATCCCCCCATGTTTTCACCTTCATTGTATTATCACCTGACCTAATGCGGGTATAAAATCAACTAGTATTGTAAGATCTGTTCACTTGAGAATGAACCATGGAGGTTCGAAACGTCGTGCAAATTATACAAATAAGTGTAATATACTCTATAGTAAATCACTTCTTTTCTTCACCTTAAAAGTACGAAAATGAGTTTTGGAGAACTCCTATTTCAATTAAGCCCTGATGCTAAGAAAATAGTTAGAGGGATAGAAGCCCTAAACCAGAAAATAATAAATACAGAATATGCGGTCATATTCAATGAAATATATATATATATATATATATATATATATATATATATATATATATATATATATATATGTATATATATATATATATATATTTATATATATATATATATATATATATATATATATATATATATATGACCGAAAAAGTAAGATTAATAATTCTAACACGAATTTTCTTGATCTTTGTTATGTTTCTTTTCACTGTTGATGGTAAATGAAAAATCAATTCTACAAAATTCATTTTTATTTCTAGTCTGACGAGACACTTGAGAGCGTTTCGTAAAACTTATTACATTTTCAAAGACTTTAGTTTACACACACACAACTATAACTTATAACTGAATAGAGCTAAAACATCTTCGATTTTTTATACCTGCATTTGGGTGAAGTGACATGTTACAATAGTTTTGGATGAGGTGAAAACAAACTTTCAACACAAGCCAGAACACGAAACAATGGGTATTGAAGGTAAGAATGGAAGTAATTGCACAGGGCCTATTGGCCCATATTTCTTGATGCTTCTATATTGGAGCGGAGTCTTGAAGTGGGTAGAATATAGTTGTGCATTATAGTTTAATGCACAACTATATTCTAGGTGTGTGTGTGTGTGTATGTGTACTCACCTAATTGTGCTTGCGGGGGTTGAGCTCTGGCTCTTTGGTCCTGCCTCTCAACCGTCAATCAACAGGTGTTCAGGTTCCTGAGCCTATTGGGCTCTGTCATATCTACACTTGAAACTGTGTATGGAGTCAGCCTCCACCACATTACTTCCTAATGCATTCCATTTGTCAACCACTCTGACACTAAAAAAGTTTTTTCTAATATCTCTGTGGCTCATTTGGGCACTCAGTTTCCACCTGTGTCCCCTAGTGCGTGTGCCTCTTGTGTTAAATACCCTGTATATCTCAACCCTGTCGTCTCCATTGAGAATCTTGAATGTGGTGATCATGTCCCCTCTAACTCTTCTGTCTTCCAACGAAGTGAGGTTTATTTCCCGTAGTCTCTCCTCGTAGCTCATACCTCTCAGCTCGGGTACTAGTCTGGTGGCAAACCTTTGAAACTTTTCCAGTTTTGTTTTATGCTTGACTAGATATGGACTCCATGCTGGAGCCGCATACTCCAGGATTGGTCTGACATATGTGCTATATAATGTTCTGAAAGATTCCTTACACAAGTTTCTAAAGGCCGTTCTTATGTTAGCCAACCTGGCATATGCTGCTGATGTTAGCCTCTTGATATGAGTTTCAGGGGACAGGTCTGTCGTGATATCAACCCCCAGGTCTTTCTCTCTCTCTCTGACTCTTGAAGTATCTCATCTCCCAAATGATACCTTGTATCTGGTCTCCGTCTCCTGCTTCCTACCCCTATCTTCATTACATTACATTTGCTTGGATTAAACTCTAACAGCCATTTGTTTGACCATTCCTGCAGCTTGTCCAGGTCTTCTTGAAGCCTCAAGCTGTCCTCCTCTATCTTAATCCTTCTCATAATTTTGGCGTCGTTAGCAAACATTGAGAGGAATGAGTCTATACCCTCTGGGAGATCATTTACGTATATCAGAAACAGGATAGGTCCAAGCACAGAGCCCTGTGGGACTCCACTGGTGACTTCACGCCAATCTGAGGTCTCACCCCTCACTGTAACTCTCTGCTTCCTATTGCTTAGGTACTTCCTTATCCGCTGGAGCGCCCTACCAGTTACTCCTACCTGTTTCTCCAGCTTATGCATCAACCTTTTATGGGGTAACAAGACTGTCAAAGGCTTTCCGACAGTCCAAAAAAATGCAGTCCGCCCAGCCTTCTCTTTCTTGCTTAATCTTTGTCACTTGATCGTAGAATTCTATCAAGCCTGTAAGGCAAGATTTACCCTCCCTGAACCCATGTTGATGGGTTGTCGCGAAGTCTCTTCTCTCCAGATGTGTTACTAGGTTTTTTCTCACAATCTTCTCCATCACCTTGCATGGTATACAAGTTAAGGACACTGGCCTGTAGTTTAGTGCCTCTTGTCTGTCACCCTTTTTGTATATTGGTACTTCATTAGCAGTCTTCCATATTTCTGGTAGGTCTCCCGTTTCCACTGACCTACTATACACTATGGAGAGTGGCAAGCAAAGTGCTCCTGCACACTCTTTCAATACCCATGGTGAGATTCCGTCCGGCCCAACAGCTTTTCTCACATCCAGCTCCAATAGGTGCTTCTTGACCTCTTCTCTTGTAATTTCGAACCTTTCCAAGGTCACCTAGTTTGCTGCCACCTCTTCTAGCGCCGTGACTTCTCCCTGTTCTATTGTAAAGACCTCCTGGAACCTTTGGTTGAGTTCTTCACACACCTCTTTGTCATTCTCTGTGTACCTGTCCTCGCTCACCCTAAGTTTCATCACCTGTTCCTTCACTGTTGTCTTCCTCCTGATGTGACTCTGTAGTAGCTTTGGTTCGGTCTTGGCTTTATTAGCTATATCATTTTCATACCTTTTCTCAGCTGCACTTCTCACACTAACATACTCGTTCCTGGTTCTCTGGTATCTCTCTCTACTTTCTGGTGTTCTGTTATTACGGAAGTTCCTCCATGCCCTTTTATTCAGCTCCTTTGCTTTCATACATTCCCTATTAAACCCCGGATTCTTCCTTTGCTTCTCTGTTTTTTCCTGTCAGGCTGGGACAAACCTGCTTACAGCCTCCTGACATTTTTGGGTGACATTGTCTATCATTTCTTGTACGGACTTGGTTCCGAGTTCTGTGTCCCAATGTATATCCCATAGGAATTTATTCATCTCCTCATAGTTTCCCATTCGGTACGCCAGCCCTTTGTTCCCCAGTTTTTTTTGGGGGGTGATAATTTCTAGCTCAACCAGGTACTCAAAGCTCAATACACTATGATCACTCATTCCCAAGGGGGTTTCCAACTTAACTTCCCTTATATCCGACTCATTTAGGGTAAATATCAGATCAAGCAAGGCTGGTTCATCCCCTCCTCTCATTCTTGTCGGTCCTTTGACGTGTTGACTTAGAAAGTTTCTTGTTGCCACATCCAGCAGCTTAGCTCTCCATGTGTCTGGGCCTCCATGTGGGTCTCTGTTCCCCAATCTATCTTCCCATGGTTGAAGTCTCTCATGATTAGTAGTCTGGATCCGTTCCTGCTAGCCACAGAAGCTACTCTCTCTATTTTATTGATGGTGGCCAAGATGTTTCTATCATATTCCTGTCTGGGTCTTCTATCATTCAGTGGGGGGTTATATATGATTACTACTATAATTTTCTGTCCTCCAGTTGCTATGGTGCCTGATATGTAGTCACTGAAACCTTCACAGTTCTGAATTACCATCTCTTCGAAACTCCAACCTTCTCTTAGTAGCAAAGCTACACCACTTCCTCCTCTACCTTCTCTCTCTTTCCTCACTACATAGTAGCCCTGTGGAAACACTGCATTTGTTATAGTTTTCGTTAGCTTTGTTTCTGTGAGTGCTATTATGTCTGGGTTTTCTTCTAGTGCCCATTCTCCGAGTTCACTTGTTTTTTTTGTAATCTCATCTATGTTAGTGTACATTGCCTCGAAGCTCACTTTCTTCTGTTCATTTTCTTGTCCCTTTTTTGGTGAACATTCTGCTGGTGTGGGAAGCTGTTCCGTGGGTGAGAAGATCTGTGAGGTGGTTTGCAGGATATCATAGGATTTTGGGGTGGGAGTGGGGGTTTAAGGGAAGGGGGGACAGGTAGGGTGTGGGTTAAGGAGATAGGGGGGAACATGGAGGATACAGGGTGAGGGGGGAGGAGGGATAGGGAGGGTATGGGATGAAGGGAAGGGGAGACAGGGGGGGGAGGTGGGAGGGGGGACATGACGGGAATGGGGAAGGGGTGACAGGGTCAGAATGTTAGGGTTGGGTGGGAGCAGGTAGGGTGAGGGGAAGGGAGGGTTTCTATGCAGAGGAGGGTGGTGGTGTTGCCCTCCCCTCTGGTGTTGCTGGGATGCTGGTCGTGGGTTTCCCTCTTGTCTCTAGGACTGTTGTGTTGGGGGCTGCGATTTCCTGGTTTGCTCCTCTCTCCCTGCGCTTCCTCCTTGCCTCTGCTGCCCAAGCTCTCTCCTCCTTCGTCCTGTCCCTCTGCAGGAAAACTTTTTTGTATCCCTCCACATGCTGCAGACGACTCTTCCTATCGAGAATATCCTCCTCCGTGGTTTCGTTTGTAAACACCACCTACAACTACCACTGATCTTTTTCTCTCCAGCAGCTGAGTGGTGCACCTTGCTGCTGCTGCTACCTGTGAGGTAGCAGCTTGCATGGCTACCTCCCTCACTGTGGCCATTGCTTCTGAGCTCTTTTTCAGTATGTCCACAAATGTTTCAGGTACAGAGACATTTCTTCCAATGTAACATTCCCACCTTCCCTTTGGATGATAATCTGATGCTGGGTCTCTTTATTTTTCTCTGTGAAGGATTTGATCTCCTCCCTTGCTGATGTCAGCTCACTTTGCAGATTGTTAATTGTAATCCTCATTTTATGCATCTCCCTCCTGAATTCCTCCAGATCTTGGGTTAACATTTCCTTCGTTTGGTCACTCTGGCTGTTTCCTGTGTACCTGTTGTGTCCTCCTGCCATTTTGCCCCTTGTCAAGAGCAAGAGAGAGAGAGAGAGCAATAGAGCAAAAGAGAGAGAGAGCTAGAGAGAGCAAGAGAGAGAGAGAGAGCAAGAGAGAACAAGAGAGAGAGAGAGAGAGAGAGAGAGAGAGAGAGAGAGAGAGAGAGAGAGAGAGAGAGAGAGAGAGAGAGAGAGAGAGAGAGAGAGAGAGAGAGAGAGAGAGAGAGAGAGAGAGAGAGAGAGAGAGAGAGAACGTGTGTGTGCGTGGGATGGGGGTTAAGAGGAGGTGTGGTGTTGTTTGCAGATTACGGCAGGTAAGAGAAGGGGTACGAGAGGGGGTGGATTTTGAGTGAGGATTTTATCCCCCTTTCCACGAAAGGTGTTAATCTCTTCTAGCCTGACTGGATGTATGAGTGAGTGCGTGCGTGTGTTTGTTTTTGCATGTGCGTGCATGTGTGCTTGCAAATGTACGTGTGCGTGCGTGCGTGTGCGTGAGTGTGTTACAGGGGTCCCGTAAAATGTCAACCGCTACCCTAATGTATCTGATATACTGAACAAGAATTTGATAATATTTTACCTCTGTACACCTGAAGAATTGAGCAGAATTTGTGTGTGCATTTTTGTGTGTGAGTGCGTGTGTGCGTGCATACGTACATGGGCGTGCGTGCGTGCATGCGTCACGAGTTCCCGTAAGTGTTAACTTCTACCCAAAATGAGCCACTTTGAGATTTTTTAAATATATATTCTATCCTGAACAAGAATTTGATAATATTTTACCTCGCACTGTACACCTGATTACTTGACCAGAGAGGGGGTACATACCAGTCTTCCTTTCCGCTCACACAACTAGATAAGTAATGATGATGTATGGTTGACAGTGCTCCGTCGTCGCCTTCTACTTGGTGATTCACTAAGTGCTAGTAGATTGATGATGGCGGTTTTTCTCTATCTACACAAAGCTCTGGAGTCAGTCACAGTATCGTTGTGTTACAATTCACTAATTTACTTTACCACTGATCACAGTCACCACCCAAGAAACACAATCAGGCAGTTCCACGGCGGGTCGTCCCACCAGGCCGTCAGGTCAGGTTGCTCCACGCGGTCCTCCACACTTATATGCACCACACTTATATGTCCTCCACCACTTATATGCAGTGATACCACTAGCTCCACTTTGGTTTCTTCGCACTATCGCTAGCGATATGACTATGCTATGTTGCACCCAGCTAGCTACACACTGCGAGAGGCCAAATACTATGATCTAGCCTCTATACTCCTTCAATGTCCTGAAAAATTGACGAATTTCCGCGGACCTCACTAATCGTGTGTGTCTCCTACCGTCGTCGGCCTTGTGTGTGTGTGTGTGTTTACTAGTTGTGTTTTTGCGGGGGTTGAGCTTTTCTCTTTCGGCCCGCCTCTCAACTGTCAATCAACTGTTTACTAACTACTTTTTTTTCCACACCACACACCCACACCCCAGGAAGCAGCCCGTGACAGCTGACTAACTCCCAGGTACCTATTTACTGCTAGGTAACAGGGGCACTTAGGGTGAAAGAAACTTTGCCCATTTGCTTCTGCCTCGTGCGGGAATCGAACCCGCGCCACAGAATTACGAGTCCTGCGCGCTATCCACCAGGCTACGAGGCCCCGTCATGTGTGTGTGTGTGTGTGTGTGTGTCTGTGTCTCATTGAATATGACCGCATATTTTGCATTTACTATCTTCTGGTTTAGGGCTTTTATCCCTCTAACTATTATTCTTACATCAGGGTTTAGTTGAAAGAGAAGTTCTCCAAAACTCATGTTCATTTTTCAAAGTGAAGAAAAAAGTGAATTACTATAGAATTTATTACACTTATTATACAATTGCACAACGTTTTGAACCTACATGGTTCATTCTCAAGTGATTGGAAATTAAAGACCTCGTTAGATATATACCAGTACGGGGTCAGGTGAGAAAACAAGTAGAATAAAGGAAAAAGGCAAATAGATAAATAATGGATAATAGGGGACGAAGCACATGCAAAGATTAATCAGGTTGTTGGCATCGTTATGTTCTGGTCTTACTCTTACTCTCATGGTGGGTAGAGTATATAGTTCCGTGATTTGGGTATTCATGGTAGGTTGTTCTCTTCTTATGTGGATTGCCTGAAGAATTTATAATACTCTTACAACTTGGGTTTTGTCTGTTATACAAGTGTTTTTATTCAGCATTTTGTCTTGTTAGGATGATGTCATGGGCTTGTCTCATGTGATTCCTAGGGGCACTGGATTGAAGATGACAAGTCAAACGCCTCGTCAGCTTGGTCGACGTCATACCTATGTACTTAGATTGAAGGCTACATCCTTCGTGGGGGCAAGTCTACATGTATGCAAAGCTTGACTGCTGTAAAGGGTTCTCCGTCAGCTTTGGGTAGTTTTTAATAAGGAGGTTGGTAGCCTTTTTTGTTTTATAGAATATGATTAAGTTTATGTTTTGGTTAGGAATAGTGCTTTTTACTCCTTTACGAATTATATCCTTCATTATTTCTTCTTTTTTATCTTCACTGTGCATTGTTGATTTGTAATATAATTTTATTTGAGGTATTGTGGTTTCTGTTCTCGGTTCAAGATTGTACCATCGGTCCAGGTGTCTTCTTAGAGCAGCATTTATGTGTTGCTATATCCATTGTTCACCAGTACCTGAGTTATTCTTTCATTACTCTTTCTACAGTCACTCACATTTCTCCCTTCAGAGCAGTGTGTAAGCACTCGACGAATATAAGCATTGAGAACACTGGTTTTGTATCTTTGGGGGCACTCACTTTTACCGTTCAGGCATAATCCTATGTTGGTAGGCTTAGTATATTAGAGGTTCCTGTTTTTGTTATTAGTACATCCAGGAATGGCAGACTGTTATTTTCACTATTTTCATGTGTAAATCGGAGTACTGACTCTTTCTCTAGATGGCCTTTTAGATTAATTAGTTCATCTGGGTCTTTTACTATAACGAATATGTCATCTACATAACGGCAGTATACAGTTGGTTTTTGTCTATTACTGAAGACTCTATCTTCGATGGTTCCCATGTAAAAATTAGCGAACAACACTCCTAAGGGGGTGCCCATTGCTACTCCGTCTATTTGTAGATACATGTCCCCTTGCGGACTGATGAAAGGGGCTTCCTTTGTACATGCCTCGAGAAGGCTCTTCAAATATGACTTGGGTATGTCTAATTTGTGGGTGCTCTCGTCCCTATATACTCTGTCCTATATCATTCCTATGGTTGTGTCGACTGGGACGTTGGTAAACAGGGATTCGGCGTCCAGGGAAGCAATGATTCCATTGGGCTGTGTAGTTTTAATTAATTCTAGGAAATCTGCTGATGACTGTAGACTATAGTTGCTTGGAGTGTATGGAGTTAGGAGTTCGTTAAGTCTTTTTGCCAGGTGATAGGTTGGAGTCGGTATTTGGCATATTATTGGACGTAGAATATGATTTTATTGATTTTAGAATATGAACAATTACCTGATTTGTGTTTCTTAACATTGCCATAAGCATATCCTAAGCCATAGTCACCTTGGAGTTTAGTGAAACGAACACTACCTTTCTTTGCGTTGATTGCAGTAATAGTTTTGTTTACTTTGCATTTCAGGTCTTCCACAGGGTTCCTTGTGATTCGTTGAAATATAGTGTTATCACTAAGGATGTCGCTAATTTTATTCATGTATTCTTGGGCAGGAACCAACACATACGCTGCTGTCTTGTCGGCTTTTCTTATTGTTACATCTGCCATATTTTTTTAATTGTTTTTGCTGCTTCTTTGAGTCGTAGGGTTAACATTGTTGATGAGTATGTTCCTCGTTTTTTCCCTGCTTCTGTTAGTAGTTCAGCCTGAAGTGTGTCATTGAAAGTGATTCTCTTTCAAAATACCATCACCCCGACGGCGCTCTGATGGTAATCTTGGGGTGCGAAGTTTTCAGATGCATATATGCCTGGGGACCATTCAGGCTTGTTTGCATTTGTGTTGCTCACGTGTGCCCCAAAGAATGGTGTGATTTGATAAAATACTATGCCCAAGATTACCACCAGAACGCCGTCGGGAAGATGGAAAAATAGCCTCGGCTACCATCATCTTTTGTATGGTCGTGATGGTCGAGAGGTTAAGGTCCCCTGTACACCAGTTGACCAGTTGATTAGTACACCTGGCAGTATGGGTTCGAGTCACTCCTGGGGTGACTCGAATATATATATATATATATATATATATATATATATATATATATATATATATATATATATATATATATATATATATATATATATATATATATATATATATATATATATATATATATATATATATATATTAGTATATTTTGGTAGCAGTCTTTCCTGTAGACATATATTATTAAATATTACCGAAAAAGTAAGATTAATAATTCTAACACGAATTTTCTCAATCTTTCGTACATTTCTTTTCACTGTTGGAGGTAATTCAAAAATCAATTCTCCAAAATACATTTTTATTTCTAGTCTGACGCGACACTTAAGCCTGTTTCGTAAAACTTATTACATTTTCAAAGACTTTACACATACACAACTGAATAGAACTTACATATCTCCGATTTGTTTATATCTACATTTGAGTGAGGTGGATGGGGTGAGGTGGTATTTAATAGGGTATTAATTTCATCAACACAAGACAGAACACGAAACAATGGGTATTGAAATGGAAGTGATTGTAGAAAGCCTATTGGTCCATATTTCTTGATGCTTCTATATTGGAGCGGAGTCTTGAGGTGGGTAGAATATAGTTGTGCATTAATTGGCTGTTGATTGCTGGTGTTGACTTCTTAATGTGCAGTGCCTCGCAAACGTCAAGCCGTCTGCTATCGCTGTATCTATCGAAGATTTCTGTGTTGTTTACTAGGATTTCTCTGGCGATGGTTTGGTTGTGGGAAGAGATTATATGTTCCTTAATGGAGCCCTGTTGCTTATGCATCGTTAAACGCCTAGAAAGAGATGTTGTTGTCTTGCCTATATACTGGGTTTTTGGAGCTTACAGTCCCCAAGTGGGCATTTGAAGGCATAGACGACGTTGGTCTCTTTTAAAGCGTTCTGCTTTGTGTCTGGAGAGTTTCTCATGAGTAGGCTGGCCGTTTTTCTGGTTTTATAGCAAATCGTCAGTTGTATCCTCTGATTTTTGTCTGTAGGGATAACGTTTCTATTAACAATATCTTTCAGGACCCTTTCCTCCGTTTTATGAGCTGTGGAAAAGAAGTTCCTGTAGTCTAATAGGGTCGCAGAATGCAGAGCAGAACGCTTTAAAAGAGACCAACGTCGTCTATGCCTTCAAATGCCCACTTGGGGACTCACTTGCTGTGAGCAATACAGCAATCCAGTGCATTGTATTTACATTCCAGTTTATGTAATCATTCTATCGACTTCACAGGGGCAAAATGTATTGTTAAAAGTAAGGATTTTGTTGAACGAAACGTGATCGAGTCTGCTCTGATCAAACATTGTAACAACAGCCTTAATGTGAGCCCCGGTATGTACAAGTTGAATCCCTATTTAAGCCTCAATATAGCACGTCAAAACAATATAGCAATCATTTAAACACGTATGGCACTTGGAGATATTAATAGGAGCTGCCTTGTATAGGCCAATAGGCCTTCTGCAGTTACCTTCTTTCTTATAATTCCTTTCCTCCACTTATTTTTGGTGGTCAGGTGATCTGCCCAGGCAGATATAAAGGTCTGATCAGCAATCTTATCCTCATTCTACTTTGCTCTGATGAAGGCGAATTAGCCGAAAACGCGTTAAGCATTTTCTATTTTTCATATGTGGTTATTCTGCATATATATATATATATATATATATATATATATATATATATATATATATATATATATATATATATATATATATATATATATATATATATATATATATATATATATATATATATATATATATATATATATATATATATATATATATATATATATATATATATATATATATATATATATATATATATATATATATATATATATATATATATATATATATATATATATATATATATATATATATATATATATATATATATATATATATATATATATATATATATATATATATAACTGAAAACTCACACCCCAGAAGTGACTCGAACCCATACTCCCAGAAGCAACACAACTGGTATGTACAAGACGCCTTAATCCACTTGACCATCACGACCGGACAAAATGAGGTGATAGCCGAGGCTAAGTAAGATTAATAATGCTGCGCGGGCATGGTCATGAGCATGGTCAAGGGGTTAGTGTACTAATTGTGTACAGCTGCGCGAATATCTGTGCCTTCTGGGTTCGAGTCCTTTGTATATATAAATATATATATATATATATATATATATATATATATATATATATATATATATATATATATATATATATATATATATATATATATATATATATATATTAAATATTTGGAATTAAATACTGCGCGAATATCTCTGCCTTCTGGGTTCGAATCCTTTGTGTATATATATATATATATATATATATATATATATATATATATATATATATATATATATATATATATATATATATATATATATATATATATATATATATATATATATATATATATATATATATTTATATATACAAAGGACTCGAACCCAGAAGGCACAGATATTCGCGCAGCTGTACACAATTAGTACACTAACCCCTTGACCATGCTCATCCTTAAAAAGAGATCGAAACTCGAGAGTATTTACCCAACACCTCGATCTCCCAAGGAGACCCGCCATGGTAAGAGATCAGAGTTAGTTTTTCAAAGTGTTGAGCCCTTTTTGTGTTTACTATTGACTTGTGGTTTAGGCAAGTTTCCGTGTGAATATGGTGGCTCGTGTTCTTACTGGTAATGCAATTAATTGTCTGATGAAAAACGAATTCCGATCTCTTACCGTAGCGGATCTTCTTGGGAGACCGAGATGTTGATCGATCGGCAACATTGACCACCACCACCACTCCACACTGTTTTTTTTTTTTTGCAGGGATATTCCTGCGCGGGCCCTAGGCCTCTGGATGGCCAACTTTACTGGCCCTAAACCTCTGGCTGGCCCACTGGGCGGGCCCTATGCCTCTGGCTGGCCTACTGGGCGGGCCCTAAGCCTCTGGCTGGCCCACTGCGCGGGCCCTAAGCCTCTGGCTAGCCCACTGCGCAGGCCCTAAGCCTCTGGATGGCTACTGCGCGGGCCCTAAGCCTCTGGCTGGCCCACTAAGTGTTGCTTGTTTCTGTTTTACTTGGGCAGCGTATGAGTATTTATGACTCGTATGGTCGCTTCAGTAAGATTTTGCCATATGTGTTTAACAACTTCTTCTGCTCTGTTGAATCTAAGTTGAAATCTTAATGGGCTTGTAACTGTGCACTGTGTTAGATAATGTTCCAGTGGTCTGTTGTGGTTGTAACTGTGCACTGTGTTAGATAATGTTCCAGTGGTATGTTGTGGCTGTAACTGTGCACTATGTTAGATAATGTTCCAGTGGTCTGTTGTGGCTGTAACTGTGCACTGTGTTAGATAATGTTCCAGTGATTTGTCGGGCATTTCTCCACAGTGCTGACATTTCCTCTCATCTTCCGGAACCTGTAAGCCTATTTCCCATGCACATGAGTATCCAAGCCTCATGTGATGTAAGTGTACTTCTGTTGTTCTACTGCTCCCTTTCATCAAACTAAGTGGTTCGTAGTTGGTTGAATTCTTGTACCAACCCGCAGATCCTGATGTTGAAACTGCTGTGTTGTGGTCAATGTATGATTGAATGAACCACCAGATGACACTCCACACTGACCACCAACACCACTCCTCAGTGTCTCACATGACACTTGCCTCAGTGTCTCACGTGACACTTGCCTCAGTGTCTCACGTGACACTTGCCTCAGTGTCTCACGTGACACTTGTCTCAGTGTCTCACGGGACACTTGCCTCAGTGTCTCACGGGACACTTGCCTCAGTGTCTCACGTGACACTTGCCTTAGTGTCTCACGCGACACTTGCCTCAGTGTCTCACGTGATACTTGCTTCAGTGTCTCACGTGACACTTGCCTCAGTGTCTCACGTGACACTTGCCTCAGTGTCTCACATGACACTTGCCTCAGTGTCTCACATGACACTTGTCTCAGTGTCTCACGTGACAGTTGCCTCAGTGTCTCACGTGACACTTGCCTCAGTGTCTCACATGACACTTGTCTCAGTGTCTCACGTGACACTTGCCTCAGTGTCTCACGTGACACTTGCCTCAGTGTCTCACATGACACTTGCCTCAGTGTCTCACATGACACTTGCCTCAGTGTCTCACATGACACTTGCCTCAGTGTCTCACGTGACACTTGCCTTAGTGTCTCACACGACACTTGCCTCACGTGATACTTGCTTCAGTGTCTCACGTGACACTTGCCTCAGTGTCTCACGTGACACTTGCCTCAGTGTCTCACGTAACACTTGTCTCAGTGTCTCACGTGACACTTGCCTCAGTGTCTCACGGGACACTTACCTCAGTGTCTCACGGGACACTTGCCTCAGTGTCTCACGTGACACTTGCCTCAGTGTCTCACGGGACACTTACCTCAGTGTCTCACGGGACACTTACCTCAGTGTCTCACGTGACACTTGCCTCAGTGTCTCACGGGACACTTACCTCATTGTCTCACGTGACACTTGCCTCAGTGTCTCACGGGACACTTACCTCAGTGTCTCACGGGACACTTGCCTCAGTGTCTCACGTGACACTTGCCTCAGTGTCTCACGGGACACTTACCTCAGTGTCTCACGGGACACTTACCTCAGTGTCTCACGTGACACTTACCTCAGTGTCTCACGTGACACTTGCCTCAGTGTCTTACGGGACACTTGCCTCAGTGTCTCACGTGACACTTACCTCAGTGTCTCACGTGACACTTGCCTCAGTGTCTTACGGGACACTTGCCTCAGTGTCTCACGTGACACTTACCTCAGTGTCTCACGGGACACTTGCCTCAGTGTCTCACGTGACACTTACCTCAGTGTCTCACGTGACACTTGCCTCAGTGTCTCACGGGACACTTACCTCAGTGTCTCACGTGACACTTGAGAATGATGATGATGATATTAAGAATAATTATTATAGTGATGATGAGGTTCATACAAACTATAATAATGATGTTATTGTGGGACATTTGGGGCTTGACTCTATTTAATTATTAAAGTAATGAAAACAATTACGAAGGACCACCCGCTTTTATAGTAAAGAGGGAAACTAATAAAATGTGATCATTAGAAATTCCTGTAAGAACCAGTGACTATGGATAAATATTAGGAAATATAATCACTTGATTAATTAATGGGCTGTATAAATTATTTACTGGAATCAAAGCCTCAAACACCTACATTGGGGGGTTATTGCTAGAACTTCATATATGCCTTACTTGATTTGTTTAATATGAGTTATAGAGAGGGAAAGTTACCAAGAAAATGGAAAGAGGCTGTCATCATTCCTATCCCTAAGTCAAACGGAGGCTACAGACCTGTCTCCTTAATATCCTGCTTTTGTAAAATGATGGGAAGGATTTTGTTAAATAGGCTACTCTACCTTGTAGGTGATAACATGTCCAGTAATCTCTTTGGTTTTATCAAAGGCAAAAGTACTGTGGATTGTCTCTTAAAGTGTCTAATGTGGATGACAATTGTAGAGTTTTTGTTGATCTACAAGGAGCATTTGATAAAGCCAATGGGGAAGTAATCTTATACGAATTAGCCAATCTGGGAATAACAGGGAGATTGCTACACTGGATAAGGGATTATCTACAAGGCAGAAAAGGTCAGGTGTATTACCAGGAATACATGTCTGAGGAACGGAGGTATCAGTTAGGTACCCCACAAGGGGGAGTATTAAGTCCCACCTTATTCAATGTATTAATGAACAGATTAGCATCAGAGATGTATCCTCCAGGGGTCACGACGATCATATATGCTGATGACATTCTTATACAAGGCACTTCTGGGAACAAAATTCAAACTGCTTTTAACATACTTGGTACAACCTGTCACAAGTTAGGCTTAGTTATAAATGCAGATAAAACCAAATACGAGTATAGGAAACAAAGAAATATAACACTTACTCTAAATGGTGTGGAACTGAGCCGTGTTCAGAAGTACAAGTATCTGGGCATGTATGTTGGATACACATGTGAGAGTAAAAATGCTGAAATAAATCATATCAGCACCTTATGTAAAGCCCGTCTGCATCCTCTGAAAGCACCGGCTTTTTCTGGTAAAGGTGTTGGGGGTACCTATCTTGCGGATGTTATACATAAGCACTGTTCGGTCCCTGATAGACTACGCAGCACCCATATTGTCTTACACAGGCCAAGGCAGAATTCAAAAAATAGAGCTGATACAGAACGAGGCTATGAGGATTATTCTTGGATGTCAAAGAAATGCAATGATTGAAATAATGAGAATGGAATTAAATTTACAGAGTGTGTGTGATAGAGTCCGTGACATTAACACTAGAGTATCTATTCGTTTCATGCGGAGAAAAGGAGGGGATAAGCTGTTTGAGAGCGTTCAGACCTGCTTGAGTGACGTACACACTTCCAGGAAACTGAGGGAGACTCGCTACACGAGGGGATTAGCTCATGACCTCAGGGAATACGACGTACTTGACTGCTGTAAACCCTCTCGACAGTGTAATATGTCTGCTCCCTGGAAAGTACAGAAAATAGACGTCGAAATTGTACCCCTCAAGGTGAAAAAGATTCATCATGAACCGGGATAATTACGGTGTTTGTATGGAAGCATGATATCTCGGTTACCAAGAGGCAACAGTTTACATGTATATTGCGACGGGTCAGTGGCGGAGGATGGCAGGGCCGGGTGTGGTGTCCTAATAAGGGAATATACGGAGTTTGGGACTGTGGACAGGATAACTGAACTCCGGCTTAGTAATTATATATCAACCACACAAGCTGAACTGCAGGCCATTCTGGCATGTTTGGAGGAAGTACGTCATGACGACAAAAATGTTTTTGTATTTGTCGATAGCCGAGGAGCACTGGAGTCCTTAAACAGTCGAAACCCAGTCTTCATGTCTATAGTTGAGGACTGTAAGAGAAGAATAACTGAGATACAGCTGAAAGGTCATAGTATGAAATTCATGTGGATTCCATCTCATGTTGGAATAGTGCTCAACGAGGGTGGCGGATGACCTTGCCAAACGTGCCACATCAAAACCACAAGTTGACATTGAATGTGAATTCACAATGAGACAAATAAGAAGCAAAATCAGAAATATTCAGGCACAGGCGGGAGTGGAGAGGAGAGAGATAATGTATGAGAGTAGTTAAACCATGCAACACTACATGTATGTGAGTCAAAACACCCATTTCACTTATGGTAAAAGGAGAAATGCTTGGAGTGACTCTGTGTACATGCGGCTCAGGCTTGGGTACAAATATTACTGGGGAATATGGGATAGATGTTCCTGATAATGATACGAAGTGTAAACTATGTGGTATGTTAAGGTCTCACACCCTGGCCCATTATGTTCTTGATTGTCCGTTAATTAATGTATGTAGAAACACTGAGATAAGGACTGTTCCTGAACAAATAGCCTGGATGTGTCACAACGGAAAGGTTGATGAAATTCTTGAGAGATATAATAATTTTGCACCAAGATTGTAATATTTGTTTAATTATCTGCAGGTGTATTGCAAATTGTCTATACAGTATACCTAGGTCAAAAAGTATTTGTGTGTACGTCTGATAACATACTACTTGTGAAGGAGGAAATGTATATGTTTACCTCTCAGAATGTTTGGTAATATATTTATTGTTTGTGATGTGTATATGTATGTATTAACACGATGTACTGAACGGGGTGAGAATAGCTTGAGCTACCTCATCCCTTTGTGTGTATTTTACCTCAATAAACTTATTTCAATTTCAATTTCAATGTCTAGGAACTAGTGTGGTTCGTACACCAGTTCATTGTGTAATAACCTAATCTTATGACCAATTAAAGAATCAATAGAAATCTATCACCAGTAAAAATATAGATCATTAACATCAGAAATTAATCATTATAATAAACACGTATTATCTCCAGTGAACAGCACTCTATAAATGATAAATAAATACTGATAATTTGAATAATTAAAGATATACGAAAAGTCTTAGCTTGAAGACGTTTTCAAAGACATCAGTTACAAATCATCCTCGGGATCTTCAGAAACCCTCGTAGAACGCTGGGAGATGAATAACACGTGTAAAGTAACAGCTCGTGGATGCCTCACACGCGAGCTGTAATTTAAGGGATATTACATAGCAATGTACTAAGCTACTAAATATCTATATGCAAGAAAATGGAAATAAATAAATCTAGAATACTAGCATGGGTTTTGTTTATGTTGCTCGACGTAACGACAAGCTACCCTGCCATATACAATCTCTAATGATGCATCAAAAGGGAGGTTATATATATACTTAGCTAATAGGGCACTGAATAAGTTGAAGCTTGCCGAAACCGCGTCCAGGTTCTAGTGTCACACTGGCGAACACGTGGTAGCTAGCTTGGCTTGGATGTCGACGCACTTATTTGGCCGGTCGCGACGGATCACGTAGAACAAATGAACTAGTTCTGGGATGAGTATCAGGTTAAATCTTGCTGACAACTTCACCGCAACGTGTCCTAGACTCTGACACCAAAACGAGTTGCTGAATTCCGCAACAAGTCTTCACGCCGCACACTGGCGACTTCTCCTCGAGTTGGCGTCCACCACAACAATGGCGTCTCACTCTCCACTCCCCGCATCCCGCATTCGTCACAGAAATTATTATCACGAATAATATTACTTCGCGCAGTTGTGGCTAAAATGCTTTGATAAAGACTGGGTCGTAATTCTAGGGAGCTAAATATTATTACTTTCTCGTCTTACGGTGGTAAACGAGAAATGGAGATGATTTTAGTTTCCTCCATGGCATTCACGCGTGACGGTAAATTTATTACCTGATAACAATTGTAACTAAAAACTCTCGATTTGGCATTATTTGGGAGTTATGTTATCGGTAAATAATTATCACACAGAATACTGATGATTTTAGAGAATCACACTCAATTCTCTAACACACTGGATATAAATGTGTTTAACTTCGTATGAATCTGACGCAATACTGGTGTTTGGTTACGTAAGAATTCCAGCATTATTGTACAGATACAATTATTAGTTCATGTGAACACTACTGTTAGTTAATTTTAGTTACTACAGTAATTAGTAGATTTTAGTAATAGTTTATAAGAATAATACAATAATATTGTATTAGTGTTGGAAATTTCCAACAGTTATAAAAAATTATAATGATGAGAATGATGATGATGAGGATACTGCCAATAGGAACGATTATGATGATGGTAGTGATGATGAAGTGGACAATAATGCTCATTGTGGTAAATATAATGATTATGATTATAATATTAATGACCATAATGATGAAATTTCGATGCCAAGAATGACAGATGATTATAATCACAATAATGATAGAGATGATTATAATGAAAGTAATAATATGTTTTGAGGTTGATAATGAATATATATGAAAATTTTATTTACACTGATGAAATTGGTGAATTGATTATTTTAGTGATTATAACCACAATAGTAATAATAATTATGTATCAAAATATAAAGAAATAAAAAATATAGGAGTATAAAATAATATATATGAATAGAAACTATATAGAAGCCTCGCATCATTTACTTTCACTAAGATTGATGAGGCTTCAAGACAGATTTCATATTATCATCAGCAAGGATAGGCAACCTTCCTTAACTAGCATAAAATGTTAATTGTCACGATCGGACATCTAATTAACAAGATGAGACGCTGTTGGGCTTCGCTGGTAATTACTTTCATAATTTTTAAGCATTTGGAAAATGAGTTTGGCCAACAGGGTTTTCTGGGTGAGGAAGAGGCTCACTATGTCATTTACCTCTTTACACTTATGAAACTAATTATTAAACTGTTTACGTCTGTTAATTTCTCTCGGCCTCTCTCTCTCTCTTCAACTAATACTAGGAATCGTGCTGATGTTATAAACGACACTGCAACGCTTTTTCTGTCCCTACTCTCTCTCTTTCTCTCTAAGTCTCTGTCTGTCGGTCTCTGTCTCTCTCTCACTCTGTCTCTGCAGCTAATACTAGGAATGATATTGATGTTTCCTATTAAACTGCAGTATAGGAGCTGATATCATAAATCAATTCATCTGAAGCTTGACCCTAAAAATGTATTTATTTGAAGAGCTTAATATTTATATTATGAAAATACTGAATTGTATGCGAATTAACTATCACTTAAAGATAAGGATGAGGCAATTGTGTACCAGAGTCTACATATGGTTGCTCGACTTGTTCACGTGTATCAACGTGATGAGCCAACAATTTCCAGATACTTCTCAGCCTAGAAATCTAAGAATTTGGAATAATTAACACTCCTCTGTTGCATTAAATCATAACATTCCTCCATGGAACATGGTGACAACATTCCCATGGAACACTGGTGACACCACGTGGTCAAAGCCTAGGCTAGAACCTGCCACCACAAGACAAATTTTGATGCAGCCAAAAAGTCACCCATTTGGGGCTTAGGGGTGATCAGACCTCCTTATAATATCATTAATTCCCACAATTCTTTACTCAATAAAATGAATTATGATAAGCCAGCACTGAAAGGTGGGTTAGATTTGGCATAAAATACAAGTAAATATTAAGTACGAATATATAAATTACACCTCATTTTCTCTAAAAGGAAATGGCGGACCCGCCTTGTCACTCCACAGAGTGAGTGTCAACAGTGGGCGACACCACCCCACCTTATTTAATGGGTCCCGCCACTACACCCAGACCCACACTCACAATATGTGGCTAGGAGCACTTTCCTGGTGCTTCATCATGAACAAACCTCTGCCACGTTTTGTAATTTCAACTAGCAATGGATAGTCCTGAAAATTGGACAATTTATTTATTTATTTACTAGTTGTACCCGGCCCCGCGTTGCTGTGGCTCAGCAACCCATGTGCGTTGCTGAGCCACAGCAATCTTACCCCTATCTTCCAGTCCTCCCCACCATTCCCCCTCCCCTGTCCCCTCGTCCTCCCATCCATTCCTCACTCTCCAATCCCCTCGTCCTTCCAACCATTCCCCACTCCCCTGTTCCTTCGATCTCCCACCAGTTCCTCACATCCCCATCCTTATGTCCTCCCCACCATCCCCCCACTCCACTGTCCCCTAGTCCTCCTAACCATTCCTTACTGCACCGTACCCTCGTCCTCTAACCATTCCCCACTCCACCGTCCCCTCGCCCTTCTTACCATTCTCTCCTCCCCTGTCCCATCGTCCTCCACGCCATCCCCCACTCAAGTGTCCGCTTGTCCTTCCCACCATCATCCACTCCCCTGTGTCCTCGTCCCCTGTCCTCCCCACCATTATCCCCTCCCCTGTCCCCTCGTCCTCTCCACCATCCCTAACTCCTGTCCCTCTTCCTCTCCACCATTCCCGACTCCTTCGTGATGCATTCCCAAATGATCTGATGTTCCCATCAGAAAATTGGGAAATCAAATGATCTGATGTTCCCATCACCGAAATATAAGAAAACAATTAAAAAACGAAATGAAAAACAATGAAAAAATAAATAGATAAACTATACTCACGAAATGAACGGTATAGTAAACAACAAAGATCCATTCCAATGCAATGTCACACAAAATAATTAAATCAAAATGAAAATAATTCGAAATCTATGAAAATTCAATTTATTAATGAAATCAGAAATATTGAAATGGAATTGTAACATATTTAGTATAGCGTGAGTTCTTCTTACGTGCAACAGATGGCGCTGTTTTAAAAAAAATCATATTTAGGTGTTGTGTTAGTTGTCTCTTAATGAAGAGACAACTAACACAACACCTATACCCCCTATTAGACTATTTTACAGGAACTTCTTTTCCACAGCTCATAAAACGGAGGAAAGGGTCCTGAAAGATATTATTAATAGAAAAGTTATCCCTACAGACAAAAATCAGAGGATACAACTGACGATTTGCTATAAAACCAGAAAAACGGCCAGCCTACTCATGAGAAACTCTCCAGACACAAAGCAGAACGCTTTAAAAGAGACCAACGTCGTCTATGCCTTCAAATGCCCACTTGGGGACTGTAAGCTCCAAAAAACCCAGTATATAGGCAAGACAACAACATCTCTTTCTAGGCGTTTAACGATGCATAAGCAACAGGGCTCCATTAAGGAACATATAATCTCTTCCCACAACCAAACCATCGCCAGAGAAATCCTAGTAAGCAACACAGAAATCATCGATAGATACAGCGATAGCAGACGGCTTGACGTTTGCGAGGCACTGCACATTAAGAAGTCAACACCAGCAATCAACAGCCAATTAATGCACAACTATATTCTACCCACCTCAAGACTCCGCTCCAATATAGAAGCATCAAGAAATATGGACCAATAGGCTTTCTACAATCACTTCCATTTCAATACCCATTGTTTCGTGTTCTGTCTTGTGTTGATGAAATTAATACCCTATTAAATACCACCTCACCCCATCCACCTCACTCAAATGTAGATATAAACAAATCGGAGATATGTAAGTTCTATTCAGTTGTGTATGTGTAAAGTCTTTGAAAATGTAATCAGTTTTACGAAACGCGCTCAAGTGTCGCGTCAGACTAGAAATAAAAATGAATTTCGGAGATTTGATTTTTGAATTACCTCCAACAGTGAAAAGAAATGTACGAAAGATTGAGAAAATTCGTGTTAGATTATAATCTTACTTTTTCGGTCATATAATAATATATGTCTACAGGAAAGACTGCTACCAATATATATATATATATATATATATAATATATATATATATATACATATATATATATATGCGAACAAGCCTGAATGGTCCCCAGGACTATATGCAACTGAAAACTCACACCCCAGAGGTGACTCGAACCCATACTGCCAGGAGCAACGCAACTGGTATGTACAGGACGCCTTAATCCACATGACCATCACGACCGGACATAAGGAAGTGCTAGCCGAAGCTATTTGAACCACTTCCCCGCCGGCACTCGGATGTGCCAGTGGGGAAGTGGTTCAAATAGCTTCAGCTATCACTTCCTTATGTCCGGTCGTGATGGTCAAGAGGATTAAGGCGTCCTGTACATACCAATTGCATTACTCCTGGCAGTATGGGTTCGAGTCACTTCTGGGGTGTGGGAACCGACCTGTGAGATTTATATTTATTTAATTTATATGAATTTATATTTACGTTAATTTATATACTTCGATAGCAATTTGTATAATGATAAGTGGACTGTATTTCTGCAATAATCTCAATCTCACAAATCGATCCTCTACACATTAGGGGGGTTTATTAAATGAATTTATATGCAGCCAATCAAACTACAGTATTACCTACATACATTGAAGAGGTCCCTTATCTTATTTGTACAGCAGGTATAACCAGGATGTAGACCACATTTTCCCTCTTTGAGGTAGCTTCCACGTGCTGGTAACTGATGCACAAACATGCTTCCTCGTCTTGACCTGTTAAAAGGGCGCTAGCTGTGAAGCCAGAAACCTAGTATATGACAGGTATTTCAGAGAAACATTGTACATGGAACAATAAAGACCTGGCTTAATTACCTTTAGTATGAGGCGATTTCGCGTTCTAACCGGCTAACCCTACCCAATGACATTAATGGCCACTAATGATAGATAATGGGTTTCGGAAAGAACACTTAACTTGAATTTGTAGACAGCGTGTTGATAATGGTACACTTTTAGTTTCCATAACACTACGTCCAAGTAAATTTAACAGGAGCCGAATTTGCTCCCGTGTGAGCCTCTGGTCTAGTCTCAACAATGGCTGCATCTAACACTCCATACTATTGACGCCTGGCCGACATTGTCCAGATATGATAGGAGCCAAATTTGCTCCACACGTCTCGGAGGTGACACAACAATGGCTGCCCTCCTCCTCACTGATGCCTGGCTTACATTGTCCAGATTTCAGAAAGTGATAGAAGGGTCACATTTACTCTACTTTAATATTGATAATTAAGTTAATTTATATGAGATGTTTTTATGATGGTAAAGTCCAAAGACTAATGTATTTAAGAATAATTCCCACCATAATAGATGGTGAATTATAATAGTATGTAGTGATGATATCCCGTTTTCTTTAGACGGTAATTCCACTACAAGTTACGTTTTCTATGGGTAACTTGTTTATACAATACAGCTATTATCTGTATGATTATTAAATGGTGTCGGATTTTCCGACATAATTCCCCAGGGGCTGCTCACGGGTCGAAGTCCTAATTAGAACAGACGAACACCGATACTCCTCCTTCGAATTATTAGATTAATTTGATGTTAGTAGTTAGTAATCACACATTTGTGCGTCTGTTCGTACAGGACGGATGTCCCGTACTAGAGTTGCAGGGGTTAGAAGTCTAATGCGATTTCATTTCCCTGTCAACTCTTGAAAGGCTAATATTCAAGCCTTATTACATATTATTTAACCCAGAAGACTGGATGTGATCAAGTACTACAGTCAAGTATGATTCAGGGACTGCAGTGAGATCAGTGACATTAGATATAACTTGAAGTTTCTTCAGGTAACTGGTCACTGATATATAAACACTGAGGCCCATGGAATACATCTTGATTAAATAATAAATGTATCAAATCAGTCATCAGATTTATTGGGGTTTAATTTAATTAATTGATTCAGAAGATTGAATAGCTCATCATTAAAATAAAGTATGGTTCTGAGACTGCAGTGGGTTCAGTGACATTGGTCGCAGTGACTTGTAGCTGTTTTAGGCTACTGTTCACTGATTTGCCACTGAAGCCTCATGAACTCATCTTCAGCTTCAAATGATGATACTAACATCAACCTCTGTTACTATAGTCAGCTGTAATCTCCTTAGTATAATGCTACTGGAGAAATATAATCAGCTGACAAATTTAGATTTCTACTAGTATTGTTTATCTGCAGGCATAGGTCTCCTCAGGCTTGATACTGGGCCTGAGAGTAATTTACCTCCTGCAGAGTTTAACATGGTTATGCCCTGATATTTAGTAGGGCTACCAATGAATTGATGGTAGTAATCTGTCCCCACAAGGAGAGCTATTTGGCATTTGATTTGCTCAAATTTACCTGCAGCTGCTTGATAATAGCTTTCCAGGTCAGCATAATCAACTTGAGATTGTTGTGACAAATCTTCACATTTCTTGATCTGTCTTGTTAAGTGGCCTTTAAGACCTGCAAGGGTTCTTTTCATTCTCCCTGCATTATCCATACTGGCTCGTTGGTGAAGCCTTGTGGGGCTTGTACTTGGGCTGCTCATAATACTGAACAAACTCTAATGATAGCCTAGGGTAAATTCTGCACTCACTAGGCAATAATCCTACCTCTACTAGAGGTTAGCACTTAAAATTAATACACATTATATATATATACAATCATACACACTAATGATTTGAGTGATAAACCAGTGTCACTGGAAGTACCTTTAGGTTAGCTCTTCTATATCACCCTAGGATGGTCGAGACACTAATTAATCACTCAAAGGTGTAATGATCATAAGTAAATTATTATATATACAACTCAACTCGAGTTGATAAAAATTACACCCAAAATAGGGCCTGGACCATTCATTAATGGTGTTAGGTTGTTGAATATAGTACAACTGACTATGGTAATAATGGGACTAGGATGAGCAATAATAGTTCAACTAGTCAATGGTTAATATCCTACCCTGTTGTGGGTTGGCAATTAGTAAATATTATACTGTGATTACTAGTGCAATATATTTAATAATTCTCTATTTTGGAGAAATAATATACACAATTATTGACAATAGCCTCTTAATTAGCCTCTATGAAACTTCTAATATTATCTAGAAGTATTAAATATTATTAGTGACCTCGCGAAATAAACTCCACAAAATTCGTAGATAATCTCTCGCGAAATGTAACACCACGAAATCCGTGAACAATCTTGCGAGGACACAGCCACTAATTTGGCTGGCTTCTATATTAGCGCTGTCATTTCACAGAATAACACTCCACCAAATCTGTGGGTGTGCATGAAACCGCTGACTAAGGCTGATCTGAACTGAGCGGGGCTCGTGAACTCGCACTAGTCAACGCCGCCGTCTATGACTGGCTGGCCTTTGTTTAAATAACACTGCACTAGTATATTTAATGAATCCACTGGTTAACTGGTTCATCCGGTACTAAGATGACCAAATGTGGGTTCAAAGGACAATATTCCGGTTCCGAAGGTCCAAATAATTCGGCTTCGAAGGACCAAATAATGTGGGAACCGACCTGTGAGATTTATATTTATTTAATTTATATGAATTTATATTTACGTTAATTTATATACTTCGATAGCAATTTGTATAATGATAAGTGGACTGTATTTCTGCAATAATCTCAATCTCACAAATCGATCCTCTACACATTAGGGGGGGTTTATTAAATGAATTTATATGCAGTCAATCAAACTACAGTATTAACTACATACATTGAAGAGGTTCCTTATCTTATTTGTACAGCAGGTATAACCAGGATGTAGACCACATTTTCCCTCTTTGAGGTAGCTTCCACGTGCTGGTAACTGATGCACAAACATGCTTCCTCGTCTTGACCTGTTAAAAGGGCGCTAGCTGTGAAGCCAGAAACCTAGTATATGACAGGTATTTCAGAGAAACATTGTACATGGAACAATAAAGACCTGGCTTAATTACCTTTAGTATGAGGCGATTTCGCGTTCTAACCGGCTAACCCTACCCAATGACATTAATGGCCACTAATGATAGATAGTGGGTTTCGGAAAGAACACTTAACTTGAATTTGTAGACAGCGTGTTGATAATGGTACACTTTTAGTTTCCATAACACTACGTCCAAGTAAATTTAACAGGAGCCGAATTTGCTCCCGTGTGAGCCTCTGGTCTAGTCTCAACAATGGCTGCATCTAACACTCCATACTATTGACGCCTGGCCGACATTGTCCAGATATGATAGGAGCCAAATTTGCTCCACACGTCTCGGAGGTGACACAACAATGGCTGCCCTCCTCACTGACGCCTGGCTTACATTGTCCAGATTTCAGAAAGTGATAGAAGGGTCACATTTACTCTACTTTAATATTGATAATTAAGTTAATTTATATGAGATGTTTTTATGATGGTAAAGTCCAAAGACTAATGTATTTAAGAATAATTCCCACCATAATAGATGGTGAATTATAATAGTATGTAGTGATGATATCCTGTTTTCTTTAGACGGTAATTCCACTACAAGTTACGTTTTCTATGGGTAACTTGTTTATACAATACAGCTATTATCTGTATGATTATTAAATGGTGTCGGATTTTCCGACATAATTCCCCAGGGGCTGCTCACGGGTCGAAGTCCTAATTAGAACAGACGAACACTGATACTCCTCCTTCGAATTATTAGATTAATTTGATGTTAGTAGTTAGTAATCACACATTTGTGCGTCTGTTCGTACAGGACGGATGTCCCGTACTAGAGTTGCAGGGGTTAGAAGTCTAATGCGATTTCATTTCCCTGTCAACTCTTGAAAGGCTAATATTCAAGCCTTATTACATATTATTTAACCCAGAAGACTGGATGTGATCAAGTACTACAGTCAAGTATGATTCAGGGACTGCAGTGAGATCAGTGACATTAGATATAACTTGAAGTTTCTTCAGGTAACTGGTCACTGATATATAAACACTGAGGCCCATGGAATACATCTTGATTAAATAATAAATGTATCAAATCAGTCATCAGATTTATTGGGGTTTAATTTAGTTAATTGATTCAGAAGATTGAATAGCTCATCATTAAAGTAAAGTATGGTTCTGAGACTGCAGTGGGTTCAGTGACATTGGTCGCAGTGACTTGTAGCTGTTTTAGGCTACTGTTCACTGATTTGCCACTGAAGCCTCATGAACTCATCTTCAGCTTCAAATGATGATACTAACATCAACCTCTGTTACTATAGTCAGCTGTAATCTCCTTAGTATAATGCTACTGGAGAAATATAATCAGCTGACAAATTTAGATTTCTACTAGTATTGTTTATCTGCAGGCATAGGTCTCCTCAGGCTTGATACTGGGCCTGAGAGTAATTTACCTCCTGCAGAGTTTAACATGGTTATGCCCTGATATTTAGTAGGGCTACCAATGAATTGATGGTAGTAATCTGTCCCCACAAGGAGAGCTATTTGGCATTTGATTTGCTCAAATTTACCTGCAGCTGCTTGATAATAGCTTTCCAGGTCAGCATAATCAACTTGAGATTGTTGTGACAAATCTTCACATTTCTTGATCTGTCTTGTTAAGTGGCCTTTAAGACCTGCAAGGGTTCTTTTCATTCTCCCTGCATTATCCATACTGGCTCGTTGGTGAAGCCTTGTGGGGCTTGTACTTGGGCTGCTCATAATACTGAACAAACTCTAATGATAGCCTAGGGTAAATTCTGCACTCACTAGGCAATAATCCTACCTCTACTAGAGGTTAGCACTTAAAATTAATACACATTATATATATACAATCATACACACTAATGATTTGAGTGATAAACCAGTGTCACTGGAAGTACCTTTAGGTTAGCTCTTCTATATCACCCTAGGATGGTCGAGACACTAATTAATCACTCAAAGGTGTAATGATCATAAGTAAATTATTATATATACAACTCAACTCGAGTTGATAAAAATTACACCCAAAATAGGGCCTGGACCATTCATTAATGGTGTTAGGTTGTTGAATATAGTACAACTGACTATGGTAATAATGGGACTAGGATGAGCAATAATAGTTCAACTAGTCAATGGTTAATATCCTACCCTGTTGTGGGTTGGCAATTAGTAAATATTATACTGTGATTACTAGTGCAATATATTTAATAATTCTCTATTTTGGAGAAATAATATACACAATTATTGACAATAGCCTCTTAATTAGCCTCTATGAAACTTCTAATATTATCTAGAAGTATTAAATATTATTAGTGACCTCGCGAAATAAACTCCACAAAATTCGTAGATAATCTCTCGCGAAATGTAACACCACGAAATCCGTGAACAATCTTGCGAGGACACAGCCACTAATTTGGCTGGCTTCTATATTAGCGCTGTCATTTCACAGAATAACACTCCACCAAATCTGTGGGTGTGCATGAAACCGCTGACTAAGGCTGATCTGAACTGAGCGGGGCTCGTGAACTCGCACTAGTCAACGCCGCCGTCTATGACTGGCTGGCCTTTGTTTAAATAACACTGCACTAGTATATTTAATGAATCCACTGGTTAACTGGTTCATCCGGTACTAAGATGACCAAATGTGGGTTCAAAGGACCGAATATTCCGGTTCCGAAGGTCCAAATAATTCGGCTTCGAGGGACCAAATAATGTGGGAACCGACCTGTGAGATTTATATTTATTTAATTTATATGAATTTATATTTACGTTAATTTATATACTTCGATAGCAATTTGTATAATGATAAGTGGACTGTATTTCTGCAATAATCTCAATCTCACAAATCGATCCTCTACACATTAGGGGGGGTTTATTAAATGAATTTATATGCAGTCAATCAAACTACAGTATTAACTACATACATTGAAGAGGTTCCTTATCTTATTTGTACAGCAGGTATAACCAGGATGTAGACCACATTTTCCCTCTTTGAGGTAGCTTCCACGTGCTGGTAACTGATGCACAAACATGCTTCCTCGTCTTGACCTGTTAAAAGGGCGCTAGCTGTGAAGCCAGAAACCTAGTATATGACAGGTATTTCAGAGAAACATTGTACATGGAACAATAAAGACCTGGCTTAATTACCTTTAGTATGAGGCGATTTCGCGTTCTAACCGGCTAACCCTACCCAATGACATTAATGGCCACTAATGATAGATAATGGGTTTCGGAAAGAACACTTAACTTGAATTTGTAGACAGCGTGTTGATAATGGTACACTTTTAGTTTCCATAACACTACGTCCAAGTAAATTTAACAGGAGCCGAATTTGCTCCCGTGTGAGCCTCTGGTCTAGTCTCAACAATGGCTGCATCTAACACTCCATACTATTGACGCCTGGCCGACATTGTCCAGATATGATAGGAGCCAAATTTGCTCCACACGTCTCGGAGGTGACACAACAATGGCTGCCCTCCTCACTGACGCCTGGCTTACATTGTCCAGATTTCAGAAAGTGATAGAAGGGTCACATTTACTCTACTTTAATATTGATAATTAAGTTAATTTATATGAGATGTTTTTATGATGGTAAAGTCCAAAGACTAATGTATTTAAGAATAATTCCCACCATAATAGATGGTGAATTATAATAGTATGTAGTGATGATATCCTGTTTTCTTTAGACGGTAATTCCACTACAAGTTACGTTTTCTATGGGTAACTTGTTTATACAATACAGCTATTATCTGTATGATTATTAAATGGTGTCGGATTTTCCGACAAGGGGTGTGAGTTTTCACTTTATATACATATATATATATATATATATATATATATATATATATATATATATATATATATATATATATATATATATATATATATATATATATATATATATATATATATATATATATATATATATATATATATATAAACCCGCTCTGATGTGAATGGAACATTGTGTGAAAACTTCAAAGCAATCGGTGAAGAACTTTCGGAGATTAGCGATTTTGAACAAACGAACATTTAAATTTTTATTTATATAGATTTATTTATATACAATAATGTACAATGGGTTTATGAGAGTTCAAAGCATTGAAGTTTTACATTTTTGTAAGGCCACTAGCACGCATAGCGTTTTGGGTACAATAACTCAAACTTAAGTGAAGCGAAACTCGCCCCTCGTTTCGAAAGCGATTTAGCCTAGTTTCGCATCCTGGCTGGAGAGAGGATTGACTAGGCGCCAGTCCTCATCTGTATGCTTGTCTTCACCCAGCAGTCATTGGCTACCTGGTTGTTGAACGATAGGCGGGTCGTAATACAGGGAACTAGCGGGTAAGACTTACCATGCAATCTTTCATCTTACAAAGAACGTCGCATTTTGATCGCATGTGTTACATTAGGCAAAACATTTTCGTACTGGAAAATGGAAGCGGCTCGCGAAAGTGACGTACTGTTCCATTTTCTGTTTTGGTTCTTATGGTAGGCTAGGAGAGGACACTTTAAATTAACCTTTTCCTTGACGTTGGGAAACCTTAGAAGGACGGGCTGTGCGCTATGGGAAGGGAAAGCTCTCAGCCTGCTAACAGAAGTCAGCAATCGTCTGTTCCTGTACCCACTTGTGCAAAAATAATAATAATTTACACAAACCTTTGTATTGGGTAGAATAATAGTAACAATTAAAATTAAGTTGTGTTTTGTACCAGAAAGTACTTAATTTACCATTAAACTAACTTAACTATGTAGTTGAGCTGCATTTGAACCCATATTTTAAAATTTTGCTGTCGGGAAACGATGTTTATCCCACAGGTGTGTGTAGTGTAGTGTAGAGTAGAGTAGTGTAGAGTAGTGTAGAGCAGTGTAGCGTAGAGTAGTGTAGAGTAGTGTAGTGTAGAGTAGTGTAGTGTAGAGTAGTGTAGTGTAGCGTAGAGTAGTGTAGTGTAGAGTAGTGTAGAGTAGTGTAGTGTAGAGTAGTGTAGTGTAGAGTAGAGTAGTGTAGTGTAGAGTAGTGTAGTGTAGAGTAGTGTAGTGTAGAGTAGTGTAGAGTAGTGTTGTGTAGTGTAGTGTAGTGTAGAGTAGTGTAGTGTAGAGTAGTGTAGTGTAGAGCAGTGTAGTGTAGAGTAGTGTAGCGTAGAGTAGTGTAGTGTAGAGTAGTGTAGAGTAGTGTAGTGTAGAGTAGTGTAGAGTAGAGTAGTGTAGAGTAGTGTAGTGTAGAGTAGTGTAGAGTAGTGTAGTGTAGAGTAGTGTAGTGTAGTGTAGAGTAGGGTAGTGTAGAGTAGTGTAGAGTAGTGTAGTGTAGAGTAGTGTAGTATAGAGTAGTGTAGTGTAGAGTAGTGTTGTGTAGTGTAGTGTAGTGTAGTGTAGAGAAGTGTAGAGTAGTGTAGAGTAGTGTAGAGTAGTGTTGTGTAGTGTAGTGTAGAGTAGTGTAGTGTAGAGTAGTGTAGTGTAGAGTAGTGTAGCGTAGAGTAGTGTAGTGTAGAGTAGTGTAGAGTAGTGTAGTGTAGAGTAGTGTAGTGTAGAGTAGAGTAGTGTAGAGTAGTGTAGTGTAGAGTAGTGTAGTGTAGAGTAGTGTAGAGTAGTGTTGTGTAGTGTAGTGTAGTGTAGAGTAGTGTAGTGTAGAGTAGTGTAGTGTAGTGTAAAATCAACTAGTATTGTAAGATCTGTTCACTTGAGAATGAACCATGGAGGTTCGAAACGTCGTGCAAATTATACAAATAAGTGTAATATACTCTATAGTAAATCACTTCTTTTCTTCACCTTAAAAGTACGAAAATGAGTTTTGGAGAACTCCTATTTCAATTAAGCCCTGATGCTAAGAAAATAGTTAGAGGGATAGAAGCCCTAAACCAGAAAATAATAAATACAGAATATGCGGTCATATTCAATGAAATATATATATATATATATATATATATATATATATATATATATATATATATATATATATATATATATATATATATATATATATATATATATATATATATATGACCGAAAAAGTAAGATTAATAATTCTAACACGAATTTTCTTGATCTTTGTTATGTTTCTTTTCACTGTTGATGGTAAATGAAAAATCAATTCTACAAAATTCATTTTTATTTCTAGTCTGACGAGACACTTGAGAGCGTTTCGTAAAACTTATTACATTTTCAAAGACTTTAGTTTACCCACACACAACTATAACTTATAACTGAATAGAGCTAAAACATCTTCGATTTTTTATACCTGCATTTGGGTGAAGTGACATGTTACAATAGTTTTGGATGAGGTGAAAACAAACTTTCAACACAAGCCAGAACACGAAACAATGGGTATTGAAGGTAAGAATGGAAGTAATTGCACAGGGCCTATTGGCCCATATTTCTTGATGCTTCTATATTGGAGCGGAGTCTTGAAGTGGGTAGAATATAGTTGTGCATTATAGTTTAATGCACAACTATATTCTAGGTGTGTGTGTGTGTGTATGTGTACTCACCTAATTGTGCTTGCGGGGGTTGAGCTCTGGCTCTTTGGTCCTGCCTCTCAACCGTCAATCAACAGGTGTTCAGGTTCCTGAGCCTATTGGGCTCTGTCATATCTACACTTGAAACTGTGTATGGAGTCAGCCTCCACCACATTACTTCCTAATGCATTCCATTTGTCAACCACTCTGACACTAAAAAAGTTTTTTCTAATATCTCTGTGGCTCATTTGGGCACTCAGTTTCCACCTGTGTCCCCTAGTGCGTGTGCCTCTTGTGTTAAATACCCTGTATATCTCAACCCTGTCGTCTCCATTGAGAATCTTGAATGTGGTGATCATGTCCCCTCTAACTCTTCTGTCTTCCAACGAAGTGAGGTTTATTTCCCGTAGTCTCTCCTCGTAGCTCATACCTCTCAGCTCGGGTACTAGTCTGGTGGCAAACCTTTGAAACTTTTCCAGTTTTGTTTTATGCTTGACTAGATATGGACTCCATGCTGGAGCCGCATACTCCAGGATTGGTCTGACATATGTGCTATATAATGTTCTGAAAGATTCCTTACACAAGTTTCTAAAGGCCGTTCTTATGTTAGCCAACCTGGCATATGCTGCTGATGTTAGCCTCTTGATATGAGTTTCAGGGGACAGGTCTGTCGTGATATCAACCCCCAGGTCTTTCTCTCTCTCTCTGACTCTTGAAGTATCTCATCTCCCAAATGATACCTTGTATCTGGTCTCCGTCTCCTGCTTCCTACCCCTATCTTCATTACATTACATTTGCTTGGATTAAACTCTAACAGCCATTTGTTTGACCATTCCTGCAGCTTGTCCAGGTCTTCTTGAAGCCTCAAGCTGTCCTCCTCTATCTTAATCCTTCTCATAATTTTGGCGTCGTTAGCAAACATTGAGAGGAATGAGTCTATACCCTCTGGGAGATCATTTACGTATATCAGAAACAGGATAGGTCCAAGCACAGAGCCCTGTGGGACTCCACTGGTGACTTCACGCCAATCTGAGGTCTCACCCCTCACTGTAACTCTCTGCTTCCTATTGCTTAGGTACTTCCTTATCCGCTGGAGCGCCCTACCAGTTACTCCTACCTGTTTCTCCAGCTTATGCATCAACCTTTTATGGGGTAACAAGACTGTCAAAGGCTTTCCGACAGTCCAAAAAAATGCAGTCCGCCCAGCCTTCTCTTTCTTGCTTAATCTTTGTCACTTGATCGTAGAATTCTATCAAGCCTGTAAGGCAAGATTTACCCTCCCTGAACCCATGTTGATGGGTTGTCGCGAAGTCTCTTCTCTCCAGATGTGTTACTAGGTTTTTTCTCACAATCTTCTCCATCACCTTGTATGGTATACAAGTTAAGGACACTGGCCTGTAGTTTAGTGCCTCTTGTCTGTCACCCTTTTTGTATATTGGTACTACATTAGCAGTCTTCCATATTTCTGGTAGGTCTCCCGTTTCCACTGACCTACTATACACTATGGAGAGTGGCAAGCAAAGTGCTCCTGCACACTCTTTCAATACCCATGGTGAGATTCCGTCCGGCCCAACAGCTTTTCTCACATCCAGCTCCAATAGGTGCTTCTTGACCTCTTCTCTTGTAATTTCGAACCTTTCCAAGGTCACCTAGTTTGCTGCCACCTCTTCTAGCGCCGTGACTTCTCCCTGTTCTATTGTAAAGACCTCCTGGAACCTTTGGTTGAGTTCTTCACACACCTCTTTGTCATTCTCTGTGTACCTGTCCTCGCTCACCCTAAGTTTCATCACCTGTTCCTTCACTGTTGTCTTCCTCCTGATGTGACTCTGTAGTAGCTTTGGTTCGGTCTTGGCTTTATTAGCTATATCATTTTCATACCTTTTCTCAGCTGCACTTCTCACACTAACATACTCGTTCCTGGTTCTCTGGTATCTCTCTCTACTTTCTGGTGTTCTGTTATTACGGAAGTTCCTCCATGCCCTTTTATTCAGCTCCTTTGCTTTCATACATTCCCTATTAAACCCCGGATTCTTCCTTTGCTTCTCTGTTTTTTCCTGTTAGGCTGGGACAAACCTGCTTACAGCCTCCTGACATTTTTGGGTGACATTGTCTATCATGTCTTGTACGGACTTGGTTCCGAGTTCTGTGTCCCAATGTATATCCCATAGGAATTTATTCATCTCCTCATAGTTTCCCATTCGGTACGCCAGCCCTTTGTTCCCCAGTTTTTTTTGGGGGGTGATAATTTCTAGCTCAACCAGGTACTCAAAGCTCAATACACTATGATCACTCATTCCCAAGGGGGTTTCCAACTTAACTTCCCTTATATCCGACTCATTTAGGTAAATATCAGATCAAGCAAGGCTGGTTCATCCCCTCCTCTCATTCTTGTCGGTCCTTTGACGTGTTGACTTAGAAAGTTTCTTGTTGCCACATCCAGCAGCTTAGCTCTCCATGTGTCTGGGCCTCCATGTGGGTCTCTGTTCCCCAATCTATCTTCCCATGGTTGAAGTCTCTCATGATTAGTAGTCTGGATCCGTTCCTGCTAGCCACAGAAGCTACTCTCTCTATTTTATTGATGGTGGCCAAGATGTTTCTATCATATTCCTGTCTGGGTCTTCTATCATTCAGTGGGGGGTTATATATGATTACTACTATAATTTTCTGTCCTCCAGTTGCTATGGTGCCTGATATGTAGTCACTGAAACCTTCACAGTTCTGAATTACCATCTCTTCGAAACTCCAACCTTCTCTTAGTAGCAAAGCTACACCACTTCCTCCTCTACCTTCTCTCTCTTTCCTCACTACATAGTAGCCCTGTGGAAACACTGCATTTGTTATAGTTTTCGTTAGCTTTGTTTCTGTGAGTGCTATTATGTCTGGGTTTTCTTCTAGTGCCCATTCTCCGAGTTCACTTGTTTTTTTTGTAATCTCATCTATGTTAGTGTACATTGCCTTGAAGCTCACTTTCTTCTGTTCATTTTCTTGTCCCTTTTTTGGCGAACATTCTGCTGGTGTGGGAAGCTGTTCCGTGGGTGAGAAGATCTGTGAGGTGGTTTGCAGGATATCATAGGATTTTGGGGTGGGAGTGGGGGTTTAAGGGAAGGGGGGACAGGTAGGGTGTGGGTTAAGGAGATATGGGGGGAACATGGAGGATACAGGGTGAGGGGGGAGGAGGGATAGGGAGGGTATGGGATGAAGGGAAGGGGAGACAGGGGGGGGAGGTGGGAGGGGGGACATGACGGGAATGGGGAAGGGGTGACAGGGTCAGAATGTTAGGGTTGGGTGGGAGCAGGTAGGGTGAGGGGAAGGGAGGGTTTCTATGCAGAGGAGGGTGGTGGTGTTGCCCTCCCCTCTGGTGTTGCTGGGATGCTGGTCGTGGGTTTCCCTCTTGTCTCTAGGACTGTTGTGTTGGGGGCTGTGATTTCCTGGTTTGCTCCTCTCTCCCTGCGCTTCCTCCTTGCCTCTGCTGCCCAAGCTCTCTCCTCCTTCGTCCTGTCCCTCTGCAGGAAAACTTTTTTGTATCCCTCCACATGCTGCAGACGACTCTTCCTTTCGAGAATATCCTCCTCCGTGGTTTCGTTTGTAAACACCACCTACAACTACCACTGATCTTTTTCTCTCCAGCAGCTGAGTGGTGCACCTTGCTGCTGCTGCTACCTGTGAGGTAGCAGCTTGCATGGCTACCTCCCTCACTGTGGCCATTGCTTCTGAGCTCTTTTTCAGTATGTCCACAAATGTTTCAGGTACAGAGACATTTCTTCCAATGTAACATTCCCACCTTCCCTTTGGATGATAATCTGATGCTGGGTCTCTTTATTTTTCTCTGTGAAGGATTTGATCTCCTCCCTTGCTGATGTCAGCTCACTTTGCAGATTGTTAATTGTAATCCTCATTTTATGCATCTCCCTCCTGAATTCCTCCAGATCTTGGGTTAATATTTCCTTCGTTTGGTCACTCTGGCTGTTTCCTGTGTACCTGTTGTGTCCTCCTGCCATTTTGCCCCTTGTCAAGAGCAAGAGAGAGAGAGAGAGCAATAGAGCAAAAGAGAGAGAGAGCTAGAGAGAGCAAGAGAGAGAGAGAGAGCAAGAGAGAACAAGAGAGAGAGAGAGAGAGAGAGAGAGAGAGAGAGAGAGAGAGAGAGAGAGAGAGAGAGAGAGAGAGAGAGAGAGAGAGAGAGAGAGAGAGAGAGAGAGAGAGAGAGAGAGAGAGAGAGAACGTGTGTGTGCGTGGGATGGGGGTTAAGAGGAGGTGTGGTGTGTTGTTGCAGATTACGGCAGGTAAGAGAAGGGGTACGAGAGGGGGTGGATTTTGAGTGAGGATTTTATCCCCCTTTCCACGAAAGGTGTTAATCTCTTCTAGCCTGACTGGATGTATGAGTGAGTGCGTGCGTGTGTTTGTTTTTGCATGTGCGTGCATGTGTGCTTGCAAATGTACGTGTGCGTGCGTGCGTGTGCGTGAGTGTGTTACAGGGGTCCCGTAAAATGTCAACCGCTACCCTAATGTATCTGATATACTGAACAAGAATTTGATAATATTTTACCTCTGTACACCTGAAGAATTGAGCAGAATTTGTGTGTGCATTTTTGTGTGTGAGTGCGTGTGTGCGTGCATACGTACATGGGCGTGCGTGCGTGCATGCGTCACGAGTTCCCGTAAGTGTTAACTTCTACCCAAAATGAGCCACTTTGAGATTTTTTAAATATATATTCTATCCTGAACAAGAATTTGATAATATTTTACCTCGCACTGTACACCTGATTAATTAACCAGAGAGGGGTACATACCAGTCTTCCTTTCCGCTCACACAACTAGATAAGTAATGATGATGTATGGTTGACAGTGCTCCGTCGTCGCCTTCTACTTGGTGATTCACTAAGTGCTAGTAGATTGATGATGGCGGTTTTTCTCTATCTACACAAAGCTCTGGAGTCAGTCACAGTATCGTTGTGTTACAATTCACTAATTTACTTTACCACTGATCACAGTCACCACCCAAGAAACACAATCAGGCAGTTCCACGGCGGGTCGTCCCACCAGGCCGTCAGGTCAGGTTGCTCCACGCGGTCCTCCACACTTATATGCACCACACTTATATGTCCTCCACCACTTATATGCAGTGATACCACTAGCTCCACTTTGGTTTCTTCGCACTATCGCTAGCGATATGACTATGCTATGTTGCACCCAGCTAGCTACACACTGCGAGAGGCCAAATACTATGATCTAGCCTCTATACTCCTTCAATGTCCTGAAAAATTGACGAATTTCCGCGGACCTCACTAATCGTGTGTGTCTCCTACCGTCGTCGGCCTTGTGTGTGTGTGTGTGTTTACTAGTTGTGTTTTTGCGGGGGTTGAGCTTTTCTCTTTCGGCCCGCCTCTCAACTGTCAATCAACTGTTTACTAACTACTTTTTTTTCCACACCACACACCCACACCCCAGGAAGCAGCCCGTGACAGCTGACTAACTCCCAGGTACCTATTTACTGCTAGGTAACAGGGGCACTTAGGGTGAAAGAAACTTTGCCCATTTGCTTCTGCCTCGTGCGGGAATCGAACCCGCGCCACAGAATTACGAGTCCTGCGCGCTATCCACCAGGCTACGAGGCCCCGTCATGTGTGTGTGTGTGTGTGTGTGTGTCTGTGTCTCATTGAATATGACCGCATATTTTGCATTTACTATCTTCTGGTTTAGGGCTTTTATCCCTCTAACTATTATTCTTACATCAGGGTTTAGTTGAAAGAGAAGTTCTCCAAAACTCATGTTCATTTTTCAAAGTGAAGAAAAAAGTGAATTACTATAGAATTTATTACACTTATTATACAATTGCACAACGTTTTGAACCTACATGGTTCATTCTCAAGTGATTGGAAATTAAAGACCTCGTTAGATATATACCAGTACGGGGTCAGGTGAGAAAACAAGTAGAATAAAGGAAAAAGGCAAATAGATAAATAATGGATAATAGGGGACGAAGCACATGCAAAGATTAATCAGGTTGTTGGCATCGTTATGTTCTGGTCTTACTCTTACTCTCATGGTGGGTAGAGTATATAGTTCCGTGATTTGGGTATTCATGGTAGGTTGTTCTCTTCTTATGTGGATTGCCTGAAGAATTTATAATACTCTTACAACTTGGGTTTTGTCTGTTATACAAGTGTTTTTATTCAGCATTTTGTCTTGTTAGGATGATGTCATGGGCTTGTCTCATGTGATTCCTAGGGGCACTGGATTGAAGATGACAAGTCAAACGCCTCGTCAGCTTGGTCGACGTCATACCTATGTACTTAGATTGAAGGCTACATCCTTCGTGGGGGCAAGTCTACATGTATGCAAAGCTTGACTGCTGTAAAGGGTTCTCCGTCAGCTTTGGGTAGTTTTTAATAAGGAGGTTGGTAGCCTTTTTTGTTTTATAGAATATGATTAAGTTTATGTTTTGGTTAGGAATAGTGCTTTTTACTCCTTTACGAATTATATCCTTCATTATTTCTTCTTTTTTATCTTCACTGTGCATTGTTGATTTGTAATATAATTTTATTTGAGGTATTGTGGTTTCTGTTCTCGGTTCAAGATTGTACCATCGGTCCAGGTGTCTTCTTAGAGCAGCATTTATGTGTTGCTATATCCATTGTTCACCAGTACCTGAGTTATTCTTTCATTACTCTTTCTACAGTCACTCACATTTCTCCCTTCAGAGCAGTGTGTAAGCACTCGACGAATATAAGCATTGAGAACACTGGTTTTGTATCTTTGGGGGCACTCACTTTTACCGTTCAGGCATAATCCTATGTTGGTAGGCTTAGTATATTAGAGGTTCCTGTTTTTGTTATTAGTACATCCAGGAATGGCAGACTGTTATTTTCACTATTTTCATGTGTAAATCGGAGTACTGACTCTTTCTCTAGATGGCCTTTTAGATTAATTAGTTCATCTGGGTCTTTTACTATAACGAATATGTCATCTACATAACGGCAGTATACAGTTGGTTTTTGTCTATTACTGAAGACTCTATCTTCGATGGTTCCCATGTAAAAATTAGCGAACAACACTCCTAAGGGGGTGCCCATTGCTACTCCGTCTATTTGTAGATACATGTCCCCTTGCGGACTGATGAAAGGGGCTTCCTTTGTACATGCCTCGAGAAGGCTCTTCAAATATGACTTGGGTATGTCTAATTTGTGGGTGCTCTCGTCCCTATATACTCTGTCCTATATCATTCCTATGGTTGTGTCGACTGGGACGTTGGTAAACAGGGATTCGGCGTCCAGGGAAGCAATGATTCCATTGGGCTGTGTAGTTTTAATTAATTCTAGGAAATCTGCTGATGACTGTAGACTATAGTTGCTTGGAGTGTATGGAGTTAGGAGTTCGTTAAGTCTTTTTGCCAGGTGATAGGTTGGAGTCGGTATTTGGCATATTATTGGACGTAGAATATGATTTTATTGATTTTAGAATATGAACAATTACCTGATTTGTGTTTCTTAACATTGCCATAAGCATATCCTAAGCCATAGTCACCTTGGAGTTTAGTGAAACGAACACTACCTTTCTTTGCGTTGATTGCAGTAATAGTTTTGTTTACTTTGCATTTCAGGTCTTCCACAGGGTTCCTTGTGATTCGTTGAAATATAGTGTTATCACTAAGGATGTCGCTAATTTTATTCATGTATTCTTGGGCAGGAACCAACACATACGCTGCTGTCTTGTCGGCTTTTCTTATTGTTACATCTGCCATATTTTTTTAATTGTTTTTGCTGCTTCTTTGAGTCGTGGGGTTAACATTGTTGATGAGTATGTTCCTCGTTTTTTCCCTGCTTCTGTTAGTAGTTCAGCCTGAAGTGTGTCATTGAAAGTGATTCTCTTTCAAAATACCATCACCCCAACGGCGCTCTGATGGTAATCTTGGGGTGCGAAGTTTTCAGATGCATATATGCCTGGGGACCATTCAGGCTTGTTTGCATTTGTGTTGCTCACGTGTGCCCCAAAGAATGGTGTGATTTGATAAAATACTATGCCCAAGATTACCACCAGAACGCCGTCGGGAAGATGGAAAAATAGCCTCGGCTACCATCATCTTTTGTATGGTCGTGATGGTCGAGAGGTTAAGGTCCCCTGTACACCAGTTGACCAGTTGATTAGTACACCTGGCAGTATGGGTTCGAGTCACTCCTGGGGTGACTCGAATATATATATATATATATATATATATATATATATATATATATATATATATATATATATATATATATATATATAATATATATATATATATATATATATTAGTATATTTTGGTAGCAGTCTTTCCTGTAGACATATATTATTAAATATTACCGAAAAAGTAAGATTAATAATTCTAACACGAATTTTCTCAATCTTTCGTACATTTCTTTTCACTGTTGGAGGTAATTCAAAAATCAATTCTCCAAAATACATTTTTATTTCTAGTCTGACGCGACACTTAAGCGTGTTTCGTAAAACTTATTACATTTTCAAAGACTTTACACATACACAACTGAATAGAACTTACATATCTCCGATTTGTTTATATCTACATTTGAGTGAGGTGGATGGGGTGAGGTGGTATTTAATAGGGTATTAATTTCATCAACACAAGACAGAACACGAAACAATGGGTATTGAAATGGAAGTGATTGTAGAAAGCCTATTGGTCCATATTTCTTGATGCTTCTATATTGGAGCGGAGTCTTGAGGTGGGTAGAATATAGTTGTGCATTAATTGGCTGTTGATTGCTGGTGTTGACTTCTTAATGTGCAGTGCCTCGCAAACGTCAAGCCGTCTGCTATCGCTGTATCTATCGAAGATTTCTGTGTTGTTTACTAGGATTTCTCTGGCGATGGTTTGTTTGTGGGAAGAGATTATATGTTCCTTAATGGAGCCCTGTTGCTTATGCATCGTTAAACGCCTAGAAAGAGATGTTGTTGTCTTGCCTATATACTGGGTTTTTGGAGCTTACAGTCCCCAAGTGGGCATTTGAAGGCATAGACGACGTTGGTCTCTTTTAAAGCGTTCTGCTTTGTGTCTGGAGAGTTTCTCATGAGTAGGCTGGCCGTTTTTCTGGTTTTATAGCAAATCGTCAGTTGTATCCTCTGATTTTTGTCTGTAGGGATAACGTTTCTATTAACAATATCTTTCAGGACCCTTTCCTCCGTTTTATGAGCTGTGGAAAAGAAGTTCCTGTAGTCTAATAGGGTCGCAGAATGCAGAGCAGAACGCTTTAAAAGAGACCAACGTCGTCTATGCCTTCAAATGCCCACTTGGGGACTCACTTGCTGTGAGCAATACAGCAATCCAGTGCATTGTATTTACATTCCAGTTTATGTAATCATTCTATCGACTTCACAGGGGCAAAATGTATTGTTAAAAGTAAGGATTTTGTTGAACGAAACGTGATCGAGTCTGCTCTGATCAAACATTGTAACAACAGCCTTAATGTGAGCCCCGGTATGTACAAGTTGAATTCCTATTTAAGCCTCAATATAGCACGTCAAAACAATATAGCAATCATTTAAACACGTATGGCACTTGGAGATATTAATAGGAGCTGCCTTGTATGGGCCAATAGGCCTTCTGCAGTTACCTTCTTTCTTATAATTCCTTTCCTCCACTTATTTTTGGTGGTCAGGTGATCTGCCCAGGCGGATATAAAGGTCTGATCAGCAATCTTATCCTCATTCTACTTTGCTCTGATGAAGGCGAATTAGCCGAAAACGCGTTAAGCATTTTCTATTTTTCATATGTGGTTATTCTGCATATATATATATATATATATATATATATATATTATATATATATATATATATATATTATATATAATATATATATAATATATATAATATATATATTAAATATTTGGAATTAAATACTGCGCGAATATCTCTGCCTTCTGGGTTCGAGTCCTTTGTGTATATATATATATATATAATTATATATATATATATATATATAATATATATATATATATATATATATATATATTATATATACAAAGGACTCGAACCCAGAAGGCACAGATATTCGCGCAGCTGTACACAATTAGTACACTAACCCCTTGACCATGCTCATCCTTAAAAAGAGATCGAAACTCGAGAGTATTTACCCAACACCTCGATCTCCCAAGGAGACCCGCCATGGTAAGAGATCAGAGTTAGTTTTTCAAAGTGTTGAGCCCTTTTTGTGTTTACTATTGACTTGTGGTTTAGGCAAGTTTCCGTGTGAATATGGTGGCTCGTGTTCTTACTGGTAATGCAATTAATTGTCTGATGAAAAACGAATTCCGATCTCTTACCGTAGCGGATCTTCTTGGGAGACCGAGATGTTGATCGATCGGCAACATTGACCACCACCACCACTCCACACTGTTTTTTTTTTTTTGCAGGGATATTCCTGCGCGGGCCCTAGGCCTCTGGATGGCCAACTTTACTGGCCCTAAACCTCTGGCTGGCCCACTGGGCGGGCCCTATGCCTCTGGCTGGCCTACTGGTCGGGCCCTAAGCCTCTGGCTGGCCCACTGCGCGGGCCCTAAGCCTCTGGCTAGCCCACTGCGCAGGCCCTAAGCCTCTGGATGGCTACTGCGCGGGCCCTAAGTCTCTGGCTGGCCCACTAAGTGTTGCTTGTTTCTGTTTTACTTGGGCAGCGTATGAGTATTTATGACTCGTATGGTCGCTTCAGTAAGATTTTGCCATATGTGTTTAACAACTTCTTCTGCTCTGTTGAATCTAAGTTGAAATCTTAATGGGCTTGTAACTGTGCACTGTGTTAGATAATGTTCCAGTGGTCTGTTGTGGTTGTAACTGTGCACTGTGTTAGATAATGTTCCAGTGGTCTGTTGTGGCTGTAACTGTGCACTATGTTAGATAATGTTCCAGTGGTCTGTTGTGGCTGTAACTGTGCACTGTGTTAGATAATGTTCCAGTGATTTGTCGGGCATTTCTCCACAGTGCTGACATTTCCTCTCATCTTCCGGAACCTGTAAGCCTATTTCCCATGCACATGAGTATCCAAGCCTCATGTGATGTAAGTGTACTTCTGTTGTTCTACTGCTCCCTTTCATCAAACTAAGTGGTTCGTAGTTGGTTGAATTCTTGTACCAACCCGCAGATCCTGATGTTGAAACTGCTGTGTTGTGGTCAATGTATGATTGAATGAACCACCAGATGACACTCCACACTGACCACCAACACCACTCCTCAGTGTCTCACATGACACTTGCCTCAGTGTCTCACGTGACACTTGCCTCAGTGTCTCACGTGACACTTGCCTCAGTGTCTCACGTGACACTTGTCTCAGTGTCTCACGGGACACTTGCCTCAGTGTCTCACGGGACACTTGCCTCAGTGTCTCACGTGACACTTGCCTTAGTGTCTCACGCGACACTTGCCTCAGTGTCTCACGTGATACTTGCTTCAGTGTCTCACGTGACACTTGCCTCAGTGTCTCACGTGACACTTGCCTCAGTGTCTCACATGACACTTGCCTCAGTGTCTCACATGACACTTGTCTCAGTGTCTCACGTGACACTTGCCTCAGTGTCTCACGTGACACTTGCCTCAGTGTCTCACATGACACTTGTCTCAGTGTCTCACGTGACACTTGCCTCAGTGTCTCACGTGACACTTGCCTCAGTGTCTCACATGACACTTGCCTCAGTGTCTCACATGACACTTGCCTCAGTGTCTCACATGACACTTGCCTCAGTGTCTCACGTGACACTTGCCTTAGTGTCTCACACGACACTTGCCTCACGTGATACTTGCTTCAGTGTCTCACGTGACACTTGCCTCAGTGTCTCACGTGACACTTGCCTCAGTGTCTCACGTAACACTTGTCTCAGTGTCTCACGTGACACTTGCCTCAGTGTCTCACGGGACACTTACCTCAGTGTCTCACGGGACACTGGCCTCAGTGTCTCACGTGACACTTGCCTCAGTGTCTCACGGGACACTTACCTCAGTGTCTCACGGGACACTTACCTCAGTGTCTCACGTGACACTTGCCTCAGTGTCTCACGGGACACTTACCTCATTGTCTCACGTGACACTTGCCTCAGTGTCTCACGGGACACTTACCTCAGTGTCTCACGGGACACTTGCCTCAGTGTCTCACGTGACACTTGCCTCAGTGTCTCACGGGACACTTACCTCAGTGTCTCACGGGACACTTACCTCAGTGTCTCACGTGACACTTGCCTCAGTGTCTTACGGGACACTTGCCTCAGTGTCTCACGTGACACTTACCTCAGTGTCTCACGTGACACTTGCCTCAGTGTCTTACGGGACACTTGCCTCAGTGTCTCACGTGACACTTACCTCAGTGTCTCACGGGACACTTGCCTCAGTGTCTCACGTGACACTTACCTCAGTGTCTCACGTGACACTTGCCTCAGTGTCTCACGGGACACTTACCTCAGTGTCTCACGTGACACTTGAGAATGATGATGATGATATTAAGAATAATTATTATAGTGATGATGAGGTTCATACAAACTATAATAATGATGTTATTGTGGGACATTTGGGGCTTGACTCTATTTAATTATTAAAGTAATGAAAACAATTACGAAGGACCACCCGCTTTTATAGTAAAGAGGGAAACTAATAAAATGTGATCATTAGAAATTCCTGTAAGAACCAGTGACTATGGATAAATATTAGGAAATATAATCACTTGATTAATTAATGGGCTGTATAAATTATTTACTGGAATCAAAGCCTCAAACACCTACATTGGGGGGTTATTGCTAGAACTTCATATATGCCTTACTTGATTTGTTTAATATGAGTTATAGAGAGGGAAAGTTACCAAGAAAATGGAAAGAGGCTGTCATCATTCCTATCCCTAAGTCAAACGGAGGCTACAGACCTGTCTCCTTAATATCCTGCTATTGTAAAATGATGGGAAGGATTTTGTTAAATAGGCTACTCTACCTTGTAGGTGATAACATGTCCAGTAATCTCTTTGATTTTATCAAAGGCAAAAGTACTGTGGATTGTCTCTTAAAGTGTCTAATGTGGATGACAATTGTAGAGTTTTTGTTGATCTACAAGGAGCATTTGATAAAGCCAATGGGGAAGTAATCTTATACGAATTAGCCAATCTGGGAATAACAGGGAGATTGCTACACTGGATAAGGGATTATCTACAAGGCAGAAAAGGTCAGGTGTATTACCAGGAATACATGTCTGAGGAACGGAGGTATCAGTTAGGTACCCCACAAGGGGGAGTATTAAGTCCCACCTTATTCAATGTATTAATGAACAGATTAGCATCAGAGATGTATCCTCTAGGGGTCACGACGATCATATATGCTGATGACATTCTTATACAAGGCACTTCTGGGAACAAAATTCAAACTGCTTTTAACATACTTGGTACAACCTGTCACAAGTTAGGCTTAGTTATAAATGCAGATAAAACCAAATACGAGTATAGGAAACAAAGAAATATAACACTTACTCTAAATGGTGTGGAACTGAGCCGTGTTCAGAAGTACAAGTATCTGGGCATGTATGTTGGATACACATGTGAGAGTAAAAATGCTGAAATAAATCATATCAGCACCTTATGTAAAGCCCGTCTGCATCCTCTGAAAGCACCGGCTTTTTCTGGTAAAGGTGTTGGGGGTACCTATCTTGCGGATGTTATACATAAGCACTGTTCGGTCCCTGATAGACTACGCAGCACCCATATTGTCTTACACAGGCCAAGGCAGAATTCAAAAAATAGAGCTGATACAGAACGAGGCTATGAGGATTATTCTTGGATGTCAAAGAAATGCAATGATTGAAATAATGAGAATGGAATTAAATTTACAGAGTGTGTGTGATAGAGTCCGTGACATTAACACTAGAGTATCTATTCGTTTCATGCGGAGAAAAGGAGGGGATAAGCTGTTTGAGAGCGTTCAGACCTGCTTGAGTGACGTACACACTTCCAGGAAACTGAGGGAGACTCGCTACACGAGGGGATTAGCTCATGACCTCAGGGAATACGACGTACTTGACTGCTGTAAACCCTCTCGACAGTGTAATATGTCTGCTCCCTGGAAAGTACAGAAAATAGACGTCGAAATTGTACCCCTCAAGGTGAAAAAGATTCATCATGAACCGGGATAATTACGGTGTTTGTATGGAAGCATGATATCTCGGTTACCAAGAGGCAACAGTTTACATGTATATTGCGACGGGTCAGTGGCGGAGGATGGCAGGGCCGGGTGTGGTGTCCTAATAAGGGAATATACGGAGTTTGGGACTGTGGACAGGATAACTGAACTCCGGCTTAGTAATTATATATCAACCACACAAGCTGAACTGCAGGCCATTCTGGCATGTTTGGAGGAAGTACGTCATGACGACAAAAATGTTTTTGTATTTGTCGATAGCCGAGGAGCACTGGAGTCCTTAAACAGTCGAAACCCAGTCTTCATGTCTATAGTTGAGGACTGTAAGAGAAGAATAACTGAGATACAGCTGAAAGGTCATAGTATGAAATTCATGTGGATTCCATCTCATGTTGGAATAGTGCTCAACGAGGTGGCGGATGACCTTGCCAAACGTGCCACATCAAAACCACAAGTTGACATTGAATGTGAATTCACAATGAGACAAATAAGAAGCAAAATCAGAAATATTCAGGCACAGGCGGGAGTGGAGAGGAGAGAGATAATGTATGAGAGTAGTTAAACCATGCAACACTACATGTATGTGAGTCAAAACACCCATTTCACTTATGGTAAAAGGAGAAATGCTTGGAGTGACTCTGTGTACATGCGGCTCAGGCTTGGGTACAAATATTACTGGGAATATGGGATAGATGTTCCTGATAATGATACGAAGTGTAAACTATGTGGTATGTTAAGGTCTCACACCCTGGCCCATTATGTTCTTGATTGTCCGTTAATTAATGTATGTAGAAACACTGAGATAAGGACTGTTCCTGAACAAATAGCCTGGATGTGTCACAACGGAAAGGTTGATGAAATTCTTGAGAGATATAATAATTTTGCACCAAGATTGTAATATTTTGTTGAATTATCTGCAGGTGTATTGCAAATTGTCTATACAGTATACCTAGGTCAAAAAGTATTTGTGTGTACGTCTGATAACATACTACTTGTGAAGGAGGAAATGTATATGTTTACCTCTCAGAATGTTTGGTAATATATTTATTGTTTGTGATGTGTATATGTATGTATTAACACGATGTACTGAACGGGGTGAGAATAGCTTGAGCTACCTCATCCCTTTGTGTGTATTTTACCTCAATAAACTTATTTCAATTTCAATTTCAATGTCTAGGAACTAGTGTGGTTCGTACACCAGTTCATTGTGTAATAACCTAATCTTATGACCAATTAAAGAATCAATAGAAATCTATCACCAGTAAAAATATAGATCATTAACATCAGAAATTAATCATTATAATAAACACGTATTATCTCCAGTGACAGCACTCTATAAATGATAAATAAATACTGATAATTTGAATAATTAAAGATATACGAAAAGTCTTAGCTTGAAGACGTTTTCAAAGACATCAGTTACAATCATCCTCGGGATCTTCAGAAACCCTCGTAGAACGCTGGGAGATGAATAACACGTGTAAAGTAACAGCTCGTGGATGCCTCACACGCGAGCTGTAATTTAAGGGATATTACATAGCAATGTACTAAGCTACTAAATATCTATATGCAAGAAAATGGAAATAAATAAATCTAGAATACTAGCATGGGTTTTGTTTATGTTGCTCGACGTAACGACAAGCTACCCTGCCATATACAATCTCTAATGATGCATCAAAAGGGAGTTATATATATACTTAGCTAATAGGGCACTGAATAAGTTGAAGCTTGCCGAAACCGCGTCCCAGGTTCTAGTGTCACACTGGCGAACACGTGGTAGCTAGCTTGGCTTGGATGTCGACGCACTTATTTGGCCGGTCGCGACGGATCACGTAGAACAAATGAACTAGTTCTGGGATGAGTATCAGGTTAAATCTTGCTGACAACTTCACCGCAACGTGTCCTAGACTCTGACACCAAAACGAGTTGCTGAATTCCGCAACAAGTCTTCACGCCGCACACTGGCGACTTCTCCTCGAGTTGGCGTCCACCACAACAATGGCGTCTCACTCTCCACTCCCCGCATCCCGCATTCGTCACAGAAATTATTTATCACGAATAATATTACTTCGCGCAGTTGTGGCTAAAATGCTTTGATAAAGACTGGGTCGTAATTCTAGGGAGCTAAATATTATTACTTTCTCGTCTTACGGTGGTAAACGAGAAATGGAGATGATTTTAGTTTCCTCCATGGCATTCACGCGTGACGGTAAATTTATTACCTGATAACAATTGTAACTAAAAACTCTCGATTTGGCATTATTTGGGAGTTATGTTATCGGTAAATAATTATCACACAGAATACTGATGATTTTAGAGAATCACACTCAATTCTCTAACACACTGGATATAAATGTGTTTAACTTCGTAGAATCTGACGCAATACTGGTGTTTGGTTACGTAAGAATTCCAGCATTATTGTACAGATACAATTATTAGTTCATGTGAACACTACTGTTAGTTAATTTTAGTTACTACAGTAATTAGTAGATTTTAGTAATAGTTTATAAGAATAATACAATAATATTGTATTAGTGTTGGAAATTTCCAACAGTTATAAAAAATTATAATGATGAGAATGATGATGATGAGGATACTGCCAATAGGAACGATTATGATGATGGTAGTGATGATGAAGTGGACAATAATGCTCATTGTGGTAAATATAATGATTATGATTATAATATTAATGACCATAATGATGAAATTTCGATGCCAAGAATGACAGATGATTATAATCACAATAATGATAGAGATGATTATAATGAAAGTAATAATATGTTTTGAGGTTGATAATGAATATATATGAAAATTTTATTTACACTGATGAAATTGGTGAATTGATTATTTTAGTGATTATAACCACAATAGTAATAATAATTATGTATCAAAATATAAAGAAATAAAAAATATAGGAGTATAAAATAATATATAATAGAAACTATATAGAAGCCTCGCATCATTTACTTTCACTAAGATTGATGAGGCTTCAAGACAGATTTCATATTATCATCAGCAAGGATAGGCAACCTTCCTTAACTAGCATAAAATGTTAATTGTCACGATCGGACATCTAATTAACAAGATGAGACGCTGTTGGGCTTCGCTGGTAATTACTTTCATAATTTTTAAGCATTTGGAAAATGAGTTTGGCCAACAGGGTTTTCTGGGTGAGGAAGAGGCTCACTATGTCATTTACCTCTTTACACTTATGAAACTAATTATTAAACTGTTTACGTCTGTTAATTTCTCTCGGCCTCTCTCTCTCTCTTCAACTAATACTAGGAATCGTGCTGATGTTATAAACGACACTGCAACGCTTTTTCTGTCCCTACTCTCTCTCTTTCTCTCTAAGTCTCTGTCTGTCGGTCTCTGTCTCTCTCTCACTCTGTCTCTGCAGCTAATACTAGGAATGATATTGATGTTTCCTATTAAACTGCAGTATAGGAGCTGATATCATAAATCAATTCATCTGAAGCTTGACCCTAAAAATGTATTTATTTGAAGAGCTTAATATTTATATTATGAAAATACTGAATTGTATGCGAATTAACTATCACTTAAAGATAAGGATGAGGCAATTGTGTACCAGAGTCTACATATGGTTGCTCGACTTGTTCACGTGTATCAACGTGATGAGCCAACAATTTCCAGATACTTCTCAGCCTAGAAATCTAAGAATTTGGAATAATTAACACTCCTCTGTTGCATTAAATCATAACATTCCTCCATGGAACATGGTGACAACATTCCTCCATGGAACACTGGTGACACCACGTGGTCAAAGCCTAGGCTAGAACCTGCCACCACAAGACAAATTTTGATGCAGCCAAAAAGTCACCCATTTGGGGCTTAGGGGTGATCAGACCTCCTTATAATATCATTAATTCCCACAATTCTTTACTCAATAAAATGAATTATGATAAGCCAGCACTGAAAGGTGGGTTAGATTTGGCATAAAATACAAGTAAATATTAAGTACGAATATATAAATTACACCTCATTTTCTCTAAAAGGAAATGGCGGACCCGCCTTGTCACTCCACAGAGTGAGTGTCAACAGTGGGCGACACCACCCCACCTTATTTAATGGGTCCCGCCACTACACCCAGACCCACACTCACAATATGTGGCTAGGAGCACTTTCCTGGTGCTTCATCATGAACAAACCTCTGCCACGTTTTGTAATTTCAACTAGCAATGGATAGTCCTGAAAATTGGACAATTTATTTATTTATTTACTAGTTGTACCCGGCCCCGCGTTGCTGTGGCTCAGCAACCCATGTGCGTTGCTGAGCCACAGCAATCTTACCCCTATCTTCCAGTCCTCCCCACCATTCCCCCTCCCCTGTCCCCTCGTCCTCCCATCCATTCCTCACTCTCCAATCCCCTCGTCCTTCCAACCATTCCCCACTCCCCTGTTCCTTCGATCTCCCGACCAGTTCCTCACATCCCCATCCTTATGTCCTCCCCACCATCCCCCCACTCCACTGTCCCCTAGTCCTCCTAACCATTCCTTACTGCACCGTACCCTCGTCCTCTTAACCATTCCCCACTCCACCGTCCCCTCGCCCTTCTTACCATTCTCTCCTCCCCTGTCCCATCGTCCTCCACGCCATCCCCCACTCAAGTGTCCGCTTGTCCTTCCCACCATCATCCACTCCCCTGTGTCCTCGTCCCCTCGTCCTCCCCACCATTATCCCCTCCCCTGTCCCCTCGTCCTCTCCACCATCCCTAACTCCTGTCCACTCTTCCTCTCCACCATTCCCGACTCCTTCGTCTGATGCATTCCCAAATGATCTGATGTTCCCATCAGAAAATTGGGAAATCAAATGATCTGATGTTCCCATCACCGAAATATAAGAAAACAATTAAAAAACGAAATGAAAAACAATGAAAAAATAAATAGATAAACTATACTCACGAAATGAACGGTATAGTAAACAACAAAGATCCATTCCAATGCAATGTCACACAAAATAATTAAATCAAAATGAAAATAATTCGAAATCTATGAAAATTCAATTTATTAATGAAATCAGAAATATTGAAATGGAATTGTAACATATTTAGTATAGCGTGAGTTCTTCTTACGTGCAACAGATGGCGCTGTTTTAAAAAAAATCATATTTAGGTGTTGTGTTAGTTGTCTCTTAATGAAGAGACAACTAACACAACACCTATACCCCCTATTAGACTATTTTACAGGAACTTCTTTTCCACAGCTCATAAAACGGAGGAAAGGGTCCTGAAAGATATTATTAATAGAAAAGTTATCCCTACAGACAAAAATCAGAGGATACAACTGACGATTTGCTATAAAACCAGAAAAACGGCCAGCCTACTCATGAGAAACTCTCCAGACACAAAGCAGAACGCTTTAAAAGAGACCAACGTCGTCTATGCCTTCAAATGCCCACTTGGGGACTGTAAGCTCCAAAAAACCCAGTATATAGGCAAGACAACAACATCTCTTTCTAGGCGTTTAACGATGCATAAGCAACAGGGCTCCATTAAGGAACATATAATCTCTTCCCACAACCAAACCATCGCCAGAGAAATCCTAGTAAGCAACACAGAAATCATCGATAGATACAGCGATAGCAGACGGCTTGACGTTTGCGAGGCACTGCACATTAAGAAGTCAACACCAGCAATCAACAGCCAATTAATGCACAACTATATTCTACCCACCTCAAGACTCCGCTCCAATATAGAAGCATCAAGAAATATGGACCAATAGGCTTTCTACAATCACTTCCATTTCAATACCCATTGTTTCGTGTTCTGTCTTGTGTTGATGAAATTAATACCCTATTAAATACCACCTCACCCCATCCACCTCACTCAAATGTAGATATAAACAAATCGGAGATATGTAAGTTCTATTCAGTTGTGTATGTGTAAAGTCTTTGAAAATGTAATCAGTTTTACGAAACGCGCTCAAGTGTCGCGTCAGACTAGAAATAAAAATGAATTTCGGAGATTTGATTTTTGAATTACCTCCAACAGTGAAAAGAAATGTACGAAAGATTGAGAAAATTCGTGTTAGATTTATTAATCTTACTTTTTCGGTCATATATATAATATATGTCTACAGGAAAGACTGCTACCAATATATATATATATATATATATATATATATATATATACATATATATATATATGCGAACAAGCCTGAATGGTCCCCAGGACTATATGCAACTGAAAACTCACACCCCAGAGGTGACTCGAACCCATACTGCCAGGAGCAACGCAACTGGTATGTACAGGACGCCTTAATCCACATGACCATCACGACCGGACATAAGGAAGTGCTAGCCGAAGCTATTTGAACCACTTCCCCGCCGGCACTCGGATGTGCCAGTGGGGAAGTGGTTCAAATAGCTTCAGCTATCACTTCCTTATGTCCGGTCGTGATGGTCAAGAGGATTAAGGCGTCCTGTACATACCAATTGCATTACTCCTGGCAGTATGGGTTCGAGTCACTTCTGGGGTGTGGGAACCGACCTGTGAGATTTATATTTATTTAATTTATATGAATTTATATTTACGTTAATTTATATACTTCGATAGCAATTTGTATAATGATAAGTGGACTGTATTTCTGCAATAATCTCAATCTCACAAATCGATCCTCTACACATTAGGGGGGTTTATTAAATGAATTTATATGCAGCCAATCAAACTACAGTATTACCTACATACATTGAAGAGGTCCCTTATCTTATTTGTACAGCAGGTATAACCAGGATGTAGACCACATTTTCCCTCTTTGAGGTAGCTTCCACGTGCTGGTAACTGATGCACAAACATGCTTCCTCGTCTTGACCTGTTAAAAGGGCGCTAGCTGTGAAGCCAGAAACCTAGTATATGACAGGTATTTCAGAGAAACATTGTACATGGAACAATAAAGACCTGGCTTAATTACCTTTAGTATGAGGCGATTTCGCGTTCTAACCGGCTAACCCTACCCAATGACATTAATGGCCACTAATGATAGATAATGGGTTTCGGAAAGAACACTTAACTTGAATTTGTAGACAGCGTGTTGATAATGGTACACTTTTAGTTTCCATAACACTACGTCCAAGTAAATTTAACAGGAGCCGAATTTGCTCCCGTGTGAGCCTCTGGTCTAGTCTCAACAATGGCTGCATCTAACACTCCATACTATTGACGCCTGGCCGACATTGTCCAGATATGATAGGAGCCAAATTTGCTCCACACGTCTCGGAGGTGACACAACAATGGCTGCCCTCCTCCTCACTGATGCCTGGCTTACATTGTCCAGATTTCAGAAAGTGATAGAAGGGTCACATTTACTCTACTTTAATATTGATAATTAAGTTAATTTATATGAGATGTTTTTATGATGGTAAAGTCCAAAGACTAATGTATTTAAGAATAATTCCCACCATAATAGATGGTGAATTATAATAGTATGTAGTGATGATATCCCGTTTTCTTTAGACGGTAATTCCACTACAAGTTACGTTTTCTATGGGTAACTTGTTTATACAATACAGCTATTATCTGTATGATTATTAAATGGTGTCGGATTTTCCGACATAATTCCCCAGGGGCTGCTCACGGGTCGAAGTCCTAATTAGAACAGACGAACACCGATACTCCTCCTTCGAATTATTAGATTAATTTGATGTTAGTAGTTAGTAATCACACATTTGTGCGTCTGTTCGTACAGGACGGATGTCCCGTACTAGAGTTGCAGGGGTTAGAAGTCTAATGCGATTTCATTTCCCTGTCAACTCTTGAAAGGCTAATATTCAAGCCTTATTACATATTATTTAACCCAGAAGACTGGATGTGATCAAGTACTACAGTCAAGTATGATTCAGGGACTGCAGTGAGATCAGTGACATTAGATATAACTTGAAGTTTCTTCAGGTAACTGGTCACTGATATATAAACACTGAGGCCCATGGAATACATCTTGATTAAATAATAAATGTATCAAATCAGTCATCAGATTTATTGGGGTTTAATTTAATTAATTGATTCAGAAGATTGAATAGCTCATCATTAAAATAAAGTATGGTTCTGAGACTGCAGTGGGTTCAGTGACATTGGTCGCAGTGACTTGTAGCTGTTTTAGGCTACTGTTCACTGATTTGCCACTGAAGCCTCATGAACTCATCTTCAGCTTCAAATGATGATACTAACATCAACCTCTGTTACTATAGTCAGCTGTAATCTCCTTAGTATAATGCTACTGGAGAAATATAATCAGCTGACAAATTTAGATTTCTACTAGTATTGTTTATCTGCAGGCATAGGTCTCCTCAGGCTTGATACTGGGCCTGAGAGTAATTTACCTCCTGCAGAGTTTAACATGGTTATGCCCTGATATTTAGTAGGGCTACCAATGAATTGATGGTAGTAATCTGTCCCCACAAGGAGAGCTATTTGGCATTTGATTTGCTCAAATTTACCTGCAGCTGCTTGATAATAGCTTTCCAGGTCAGCATAATCAACTTGAGATTGTTGTGACAAATCTTCACATTTCTTGATCTGTCTTGTTAAGTGGCCTTTAAGACCTGCAAGGGTTCTTTTCATTCTCCCTGCATTATCCATACTGGCTCGTTGGTGAAGCCTTGTGGGGCTTGTACTTGGGCTGCTCATAATACTGAACAAACTCTAATGATAGCCTAGGGTAAATTCTGCACTCACTAGGCAATAATCCTACCTCTACTAGAGGTTAGCACTTAAAATTAATACACATTATATATATATACAATCATACACACTAATGATTTGAGTGATAAACCAGTGTCACTGGAAGTACCTTTAGGTTAGCTCTTCTATATCACCCTAGGATGGTCGAGACACTAATTAATCACTCAAAGGTGTAATGATCATAAGTAAATTATTATATATACAACTCAACTCGAGTTGATAAAAATTACACCCAAAATAGGGCCTGGACCATTCATTAATGGTGTTAGGTTGTTGAATATAGTACAACTGACTATGGTAATAATGGGACTAGGATGAGCAATAATAGTTCAACTAGTCAATGGTTAATATCCTACCCTGTTGTGGGTTGGCAATTAGTAAATATTATACTGTGATTACTAGTGCAATATATTTAATAATTCTCTATTTTGGAGAAATAATATACACAATTATTGACAATAGCCTCTTAATTAGCCTCTATGAAACTTCTAATATTATCTAGAAGTATTAAATATTATTAGTGACCTCGCGAAATAAACTCCACAAAATTCGTAGATAATCTCTCGCGAAATGTAACACCACGAAATCCGTGAACAATCTTGCGAGGACACAGCCACTAATTTGGCTGGCTTCTATATTAGCGCTGTCATTTCACAGAATAACACTCCACCAAATCTGTGGGTGTGCATGAAACCGCTGACTAAGGCTGATCTGAACTGAGCGGGGCTCGTGAACTCGCACTAGTCAACGCCGCCGTCTATGACTGGCTGGCCTTTGTTTAAATAACACTGCACTAGTATATTTAATGAATCCACTGGTTAACTGGTTCATCCGGTACTAAGATGACCAAATGTGGGTTCAAAGGACAATATTCCGGTTCCGAAGGTCCAAATAATTCGGCTTCGAAGGACCAAATAATGTGGGAACCGACCTGTGAGATTTATATTTATTTAATTTATATGAATTTATATTTACGTTAATTTATATACTTCGATAGCAATTTGTATAATGATAAGTGGACTGTATTTCTGCAATAATCTCAATCTCACAAATCGATCCTCTACACATTAGGGGGGGTTTATTAAATGAATTTATATGCAGTCAATCAAACTACAGTATTAACTACATACATTGAAGAGGTTCCTTATCTTATTTGTACAGCAGGTATAACCAGGATGTAGACCACATTTTCCCTCTTTGAGGTAGCTTCCACGTGCTGGTAACTGATGCACAAACATGCTTCCTCGTCTTGACCTGTTAAAAGGGCGCTAGCTGTGAAGCCAGAAACCTAGTATATGACAGGTATTTCAGAGAAACATTGTACATGGAACAATAAAGACCTGGCTTAATTACCTTTAGTATGAGGCGATTTCGCGTTCTAACCGGCTAACCCTACCCAATGACATTAATGGCCACTAATGATAGATAGTGGGTTTCGGAAAGAACACTTAACTTGAATTTGTAGACAGCGTGTTGATAATGGTACACTTTTAGTTTCCATAACACTACGTCCAAGTAAATTTAACAGGAGCCGAATTTGCTCCCGTGTGAGCCTCTGGTCTAGTCTCAACAATGGCTGCATCTAACACTCCATACTATTGACGCCTGGCCGACATTGTCCAGATATGATAGGAGCCAAATTTGCTCCACACGTCTCGGAGGTGACACAACAATGGCTGCCCTCCTCACTGACGCCTGGCTTACATTGTCCAGATTTCAGAAAGTGATAGAAGGGTCACATTTACTCTACTTTAATATTGATAATTAAGTTAATTTATATGAGATGTTTTTATGATGGTAAAGTCCAAAGACTAATGTATTTAAGAATAATTCCCACCATAATAGATGGTGAATTATAATAGTATGTAGTGATGATATCCTGTTTTCTTTAGACGGTAATTCCACTACAAGTTACGTTTTCTATGGGTAACTTGTTTATACAATACAGCTATTATCTGTATGATTATTAAATGGTGTCGGATTTTCCGACATAATTCCCCAGGGGCTGCTCACGGGTCGAAGTCCTAATTAGAACAGACGAACACTGATACTCCTCCTTCGAATTATTAGATTAATTTGATGTTAGTAGTTAGTAATCACACATTTGTGCGTCTGTTCGTACAGGACGGATGTCCCGTACTAGAGTTGCAGGGGTTAGAAGTCTAATGCGATTTCATTTCCCTGTCAACTCTTGAAAGGCTAATATTCAAGCCTTATTACATATTATTTAACCCAGAAGACTGGATGTGATCAAGTACTACAGTCAAGTATGATTCAGGGACTGCAGTGAGATCAGTGACATTAGATATAACTTGAAGTTTCTTCAGGTAACTGGTCACTGATATATAAACACTGAGGCCCATGGAATACATCTTGATTAAATAATAAATGTATCAAATCAGTCATCAGATTTATTGGGGTTTAATTTAGTTAATTGATTCAGAAGATTGAATAGCTCATCATTAAAGTAAAGTATGGTTCTGAGACTGCAGTGGGTTCAGTGACATTGGTCGCAGTGACTTGTAGCTGTTTTAGGCTACTGTTCACTGATTTGCCACTGAAGCCTCATGAACTCATCTTCAGCTTCAAATGATGATACTAACATCAACCTCTGTTACTATAGTCAGCTGTAATCTCCTTAGTATAATGCTACTGGAGAAATATAATCAGCTGACAAATTTAGATTTCTACTAGTATTGTTTATCTGCAGGCATAGGTCTCCTCAGGCTTGATACTGGGCCTGAGAGTAATTTACCTCCTGCAGAGTTTAACATGGTTATGCCCTGATATTTAGTAGGGCTACCAATGAATTGATGGTAGTAATCTGTCCCCACAAGGAGAGCTATTTGGCATTTGATTTGCTCAAATTTACCTGCAGCTGCTTGATAATAGCTTTCCAGGTCAGCATAATCAACTTGAGATTGTTGTGACAAATCTTCACATTTCTTGATCTGTCTTGTTAAGTGGCCTTTAAGACCTGCAAGGGTTCTTTTCATTCTCCCTGCATTATCCATACTGGCTCGTTGGTGAAGCCTTGTGGGGCTTGTACTTGGGCTGCTCATAATACTGAACAAACTCTAATGATAGCCTAGGGTAAATTCTGCACTCACTAGGCAATAATCCTACCTCTACTAGAGGTTAGCACTTAAAATTAATACACATTAATATATATACAATCATACACACTAATGATTTGAGTGATAAACCAGTGTCACTGGAAGTACCTTTAGGTTAGCTCTTCTATATCACCCTAGGATGGTCGAGACACTAATTAATCACTCAAAGGTGTAATGATCATAAGTAAATTATTATATATACAACTCAACTCGAGTTGATAAAAATTACACCCAAAATAGGGCCTGGACCATTCATTAATGGTGTTAGGTTGTTGAATATAGTACAACTGACTATGGTAATAATGGGACTAGGATGAGCAATAATAGTTCAACTAGTCAATGGTTAATATCCTACCCTGTTGTGGGTTGGCAATTAGTAAATATTATACTGTGATTACTAGTGCAATATATTTAATAATTCTCTATTTTGGAGAAATAATATACACAATTATTGACAATAGCCTCTTAATTAGCCTCTATGAAACTTCTAATATTATCTAGAAGTATTAAATATTATTAGTGACCTCGCGAAATAAACTCCACAAAATTCGTAGATAATCTCTCGCGAAATGTAACACCACGAAATCCGTGAACAATCTTGCGAGGACACAGCCACTAATTTGGCTGGCTTCTATATTAGCGCTGTCATTTCACAGAATAACACTCCACCAAATCTGTGGGTGTGCATGAAACCGCTGACTAAGGCTGATCTGAACTGAGCGGGGCTCGTGAACTCGCACTAGTCAACGCCGCCGTCTATGACTGGCTGGCCTTTGTTTAAATAACACTGCACTAGTATATTTAATGAATCCACTGGTTAACTGGTTCATCCGGTACTAAGATGACCAAATGTGGGTTCAAAGGACCGAATATTCCGGTTCCGAAGGTCCAAATAATTCGGCTTCGAGGGACCAAATAATGTGGGAACCGACCTGTGAGATTTATATTTATTTAATTTATATGAATTTATATTTACGTTAATTTATATACTTCGATAGCAATTTGTATAATGATAAGTGGACTGTATTTCTGCAATAATCTCAATCTCACAAATCGATCCTCTACACATTAGGGGGGGTTTATTAAATGAATTTATATGCAGTCAATCAAACTACAGTATTAACTACATACATTGAAGAGGTTCCTTATCTTATTTGTACAGCAGGTATAACCAGGATGTAGACCACATTTTCCCTCTTTGAGGTAGCTTCCACGTGCTGGTAACTGATGCACAAACATGCTTCCTCGTCTTGACCTGTTAAAAGGGCGCTAGCTGTGAAGCCAGAAACCTAGTATATGACAGGTATTTCAGAGAAACATTGTACATGGAACAATAAAGACCTGGCTTAATTACCTTTAGTATGAGGCGATTTCGCGTTCTAACCGGCTAACCCTACCCAATGACATTAATGGCCACTAATGATAGATAATGGGTTTCGGAAAGAACACTTAACTTGAATTTGTAGACAGCGTGTTGATAATGGTACACTTTTAGTTTCCATAACACTACGTCCAAGTAAATTTAACAGGAGCCGAATTTGCTCCCGTGTGAGCCTCTGGTCTAGTCTCAACAATGGCTGCATCTAACACTCCATACTATTGACGCCTGGCCGACATTGTCCAGATATGATAGGAGCCAAATTTGCTCCACACGTCTCGGAGGTGACACAACAATGGCTGCCCTCCTCACTGACGCCTGGCTTACATTGTCCAGATTTCATAAAGTGATAGAAGGGTCACATTTACTCTACTTTAATATTGATAATTAAGTTAATTTATATGAGATGTTTTTATGATGGTAAAGTCCAAAGACTAATGTATTTAAGAATAATTCCCACCATAATAGATGGTGAATTATAATAGTATGTAGTGATGATATCCTGTTTTCTTTAGACGGTAATTCCACTACAAGTTACGTTTTCTATGGGTAACTTGTTTATACAATACAGCTATTATCTGTATGATTATTAAATGGTGTCGGATTTTCCGACAAGGGGTGTGAGTTTTCACTTTATATACATATATATATATATATATATATATATATATATATATATATATATATATATATATATATATATATATATATATATATATATATATATATATATATATATATATATATATATATATATATATATATAAACCCGCTCTGATGTGAATGGAACATTGTGTGAAAACTTCAAAGCAATCGGTGAAGAACTTTCGGAGATTAGCGATTTTGAACAAACGAACATTTAAATTTTTATTTATATAGATTTATTTATATACAATAATGTACAATGGGTTTATGAGAGTTCAAAGCATTGAAGTTTTACATTTTTGTAAGGCCACTAGCACGCATAGCGTTTTGGGTACAATAACTCAAACTTAAGTGAAGCGAAACTCGCCCCTCGTTTCGAAAGCGATTTAGCCTAGTTTCGCATCCTGGCTGGAGAGAGGATTGACTAGGCGCCAGTCCTCATCTGTATGCTTGTCTTCACCCAGCAGTCATTGGCTACCTGGTTGTTGAACGATAGGCGGGTCGTAATACAGGGAACTAGCGGGTAAGACTTACCATGCAATCTTTCATCTTACAAAGAACGTCGCATTTTGATCGCATGTGTTACATTAGGCAAAACATTTTCGTACTGGAAAATGGAAGCGGCTCGCGAAAGTGACGTACTGTTCCATTTTCTGTTTTGGTTCTTATGGTAGGCTAGGAGAGGACACTTTAAATTAACCTTTTCCTTGACGTTGGGAAACCTTAGAAGGACGGGCTGTGCGCTATGGGAAGGGAAAGCTCTCAGCCTGCTAACAGAAGTCAGCAATCGTCTGTTCCTGTACCCACTTGTGCAAAAATAATAATAATTTACACAAACCTTTGTATTGGGTAGAATAATAGTAACAATTAAAATTAAGTTGTGTTTTGTACCAGAAAGTACTTAATTTACCATTAAACTAACTTAACTATGTAGTTGAGCTGCATTTGAACCCATATTTTAAAATTTTGCTGTCGGGAAACGATGTTTATCCCACAGGTGTGTGTAGTGTAGTGTAGAGTAGAGTAGTGTAGAGTAGTGTAGAGCAGTGTAGCGTAGAGTAGTGTAGAGTAGTGTAGTGTAGAGTAGTGTAGTGTAGAGTAGTGTAGTGTAGCGTAGAGTAGTGTAGTGTAGAGTAGTGTAGAGTAGTGTAGTGTAGAGTAGTGTAGTGTAGAGTAGAGTAGTGTAGTGTAGAGTAGTGTAGTGTAGAGTAGTGTAGTGTAGAGTAGTGTAGAGTAGTGTTGTGTAGTGTAGTGTAGTGTAGAGTAGTGTAGTGTAGAGTAGTGTAGTGTAGAGCAGTGTAGTGTAGAGTAGTGTAGCGTAGAGTAGTGTAGTGTAGAGTAGTGTAGAGTAGTGTAGTGTAGAGTAGTGTAGAGTAGAGTAGTGTAGAGTAGTGTAGTGTAGAGTAGTGTAGAGTAGTGTAGATGTGTAGTGTAGTGTAGTGTAGAGTAGGGTAGTGTAGAGTAGTGTAGAGTAGTGTAGTGTAGAGTAGTGTAGTATAGAGTAGTGTAGTGTAGAGTAGTGTTGTGTAGTGTAGTGTAGTGTAGTGTAGAGAAGTGTAGAGTAGTGTAGAGTAGTGTAGAGTAGTGTTGTGTAGTGTAGTGTAGAGTAGTGTAGTGTAGAGTAGTGTAGTGTAGAGTAGTGTAGCGTAGAGTAGTGTAGTGTAGAGTAGTGTAGAGTAGTGTAGTGTAGAGTAGTGTAGTGTAGAGTAGAGTAGTGTAGAGTAGTGTAGTGTAGAGTAGTGTAGTGTAGAGTAGTGTAGAGTAGTGTTGTGTGTAGTGTAGTGTAGAGTAGTGTAGTGTAGAGTAGTGTAGTGTAGTGTAAAATCAACTAGTATTGTAAGATCTGTTCACTTGAGAATGAACCATGGAGGTTCGAAACGTCGTGCAAATTATACAAATAAGTGTAATATACTCTATAGTAAATCACTTCTTTTCTTCACCTTAAAAGTACGAAAATGAGTTTTGGAGAACTCCTATTTCAATTAAGCCCTGATGCTAAGAAAATAGTTAGAGGGATAGAAGCCCTAAACCAGAAAATAATAAATACAGAATATGCGGTCATATTCAATGAAATATATATATATATATATATATATATATATATATATATATATATATATATATATATATATATATATATATATATATATATATATATATATATATATATATATATAATATGACCGAAAAAGTAAGATTAATAATTCTAACACGAATTTTCTTGATCTTTGTTATGTTTCTTTTCACTGTTGATGGTAAATGAAAAATCAATTCTACAAAATTCATTTTTATTTTCTAGTCTGACGAGACACTTGAGAGCGTTTCGTAAAACTTATTACATTTTCAAAGACTTTAGTTTACCCACACACAACTATAACTTATAACTGAATAGAGCTAAAACATCTTCGATTTTTTATACCTGCATTTGGGTGAAGTGACATGTTACAATAGTTTTGGATGAGGTGAAAACAAACTTTCAACACAAGCCAGAACACGAAACAATGGGTATTGAAGGTAAGAATGGAAGTAATTGCACAGGGCCTATTGGCCCATATTTCTTGATGCTTCTATATTGGAGCGGAGTCTTGAAGTGGGTAGAATATAGTTGTGCATTATAGTTTAATGCACAACTATATTCTAGGTGTGTGTGTGTGTGTATGTGTACTCACCTAATTGTGCTTGCGGGGGTTGAGCTCTGGCTCTTTGGTCCTGCCTCTCAACCGTCAATCAACAGGTGTTCAGGTTCCTGAGCCTATTGGGCTCTGTCATATCTACACTTGAAACTGTGTATGGAGTCAGCCTCCACCACATTACTTCCTAATGCATTCCATTTGTCAACCACTCTGACACTAAAAAAGTTTTTTCTAATATCTCTGTGGCTCATTTGGGCACTCAGTTTCCACCTGTGTCCCCTAGTGCGTGTGCCTCTTGTGTTAAATACCCTGTATATCTCAACCCTGTCGTCTCCATTGAGAATCTTGAATGTGGTGATCATGTCCCCTCTAACTCTTCTGTCTTCCAACGAAGTGAGGTTTATTTCCCGTAGTCTCTCCTCGTAGCTCATACCTCTCAGCTCGGGTACTAGTCTGGTGGCAAACCTTTGAAACTTTTCCAGTTTTGTTTTATGCTTGACTAGATATGGACTCCATGCTGGAGCCGCATACTCCAGGATTGGTCTGACATATGTGCTATATAATGTTCTGAAAGATTCCTTACACAAGTTTCTAAAGGCCGTTCTTATGTTAGCCAACCTGGCATATGCTGCTGATGTTAGCCTCTTGATATGAGTTTCAGGGGACAGGTCTGTCGTGATATCAACCCCCAGGTCTTTCTCTCTCTCTCTGACTCTTGAAGTATCTCATCTCCCAAATGATACCTTGTATCTGGTCTCCGTCTCCTGCTTCCTACCCCTATCTTCATTACATTACATTTGCTTGGATTAAACTCTAACAGCCATTTGTTTGACCATTCCTGCAGCTTGTCCAGGTCTTCTTGAAGCCTCAAGCTGTCCTCCTCTATCTTAATCCTTCTCATAATTTTGGCGTCGTTAGCAAACATTGAGAGGAATGAGTCTATACCCTCTGGGAGATCATTTACGTATATCAGAAACAGGATAGGTCCAAGCACAGAGCCCTGTGGGACTCCACTGGTGACTTCACGCCAATCTGAGGTCTCACCCCTCACTGTAACTCTCTGCTTCCTATTGCTTAGGTACTTCCTTATCCGCTGGAGCGCCCTACCAGTTACTCCTACCTGTTTCTCCAGCTTATGCATCAACCTTTTATGGGGTAACAAGACTGTCAAAGGCTTTCCGACAGTCCAAAAAAATGCAGTCCGCCCAGCCTTCTCTTTCTTGCTTAATCTTTGTCACTTGATCGTAGAATTCTATCAAGCCTGTAAGGCAAGATTTACCCTCCCTGAACCCATGTTGATGGGTTGTCGCGAAGTCTCTTCTCTCCAGATGTGTTACTAGGTTTTTTCTCACAATCTTCTCCATCACCTTGTATGGTATACAAGTTAAGGACACTGGCCTGTAGTTTAGTGCCTCTTGTCTGTCACCCTTTTTGTATATTGGTACTACATTAGCAGTCTTCCATATTTCTGGTAGGTCTCCCGTTTCCACTGACCTACTATACACTATGGAGAGTGGCAAGCAAAGTGCTCCTGCACACTCTTTCAATACCCATGGTGAGATTCCGTCCGGCCCAACAGCTTTTCTCACATCCAGCTCCAATAGGTGCTTCTTGACCTCTTCTCTTGTAATTTCGAACCTTTCCAAGGTCACCTAGTTTGCTGCCACCTCTTCTAGCGCCGTGACTTCTCCCTGTTCTATTGTAAAGACCTCCTGGAACCTTTGGTTGAGTTCTTCACACACCTCTTTGTCATTCTCTGTGTACCTGTCCTCGCTCACCCTAAGTTTCATCACCTGTTCCTTCACTGTTGTCTTCCTCCTGATGTGACTCTGTAGTAGCTTTGGTTCGGTCTTGGCTTTATTAGCTATATCATTTTCATACCTTTTCTCAGCTGCACTTCTCACACTAACATACTCGTTCCTGGTTCTCTGGTATCTCTCTCTACTTTCTGGTGTTCTGTTATTACGGAAGTTCCTCCATGCCCTTTTATTCAGCTCCTTTGCTTTCATACATTCCCTATTAAACCCCGGATTCTTCCTTTGCTTCTCTGTTTTTTCCTGTTAGGCTGGGACAAACCTGCTTACAGCCTCCTGACATTTTTGGGTGACATTGTCTATCATGTCTTGTACGGACTTGGTTCCGAGTTCTGTGTCCCAATGTATATCCCATAGGAATTTATTCATCTCCTCATAGTTTCCCATTCGGTACGCCAGCCCTTTGTTCCCCAGTTTTTTTGGGGGGTGATAATTTCTAGCTCAACCAGGTACTCAAAGCTCAATACACTATGATCACTCATTCCCAAGGGGGTTTCCAACTTAACTTCCCTTATATCCGACTCATTTAAGGTAAATATCAGATCAAGCAAGGCTGGTTCATCCCCTCCTCTCATTCTTGTCGGTCCTTTGACGTGTTGACTTAGAAAGTTTCTTGTTGCCACATCCAGCAGCTTAGCTCTCCATGTGTCTGGGCCTCCATGTGGGTCTCTGTTCCCCAATCTATCTTCCCATGGTTGAAGTCTCTCATGATTAGTAGTCTGGATCCGTTCCTGCTAGCCACAGAAGCTACTCTCTCTATTTTATTGATGGTGGCCAAGATGTTTCTATCATATTCCTGTCTGGGTCTTCTATCATTCAGTGGGGGGTTATATATGATTACTACTATAATTTTCTGTCCTCCAGTTGCTATGGTGCCTGATATGTAGTCACTGAAACCTTCACAGTTCTGAATTACCATCTCTTCGAAACTCCAACCTTCTCTTAGTAGCAAAGCTACACCACTTCCTCCTCTACCTTCTCTCTCTTTCCTCACTACATAGTAGCCCTGTGGAAACACTGCATTTGTTATAGTTTTCGTTAGCTTTGTTTCTGTGAGTGCTATTATGTCTGGGTTTTCTTCTAGTGCCCATTCTCCGAGTTCACTTGTTTTTTTTGTAATCTCATCTATGTTAGTGTACATTGCCTTGAAGCTCACTTTCTTCTGTTCATTTTCTTGTCCCTTTTTTGGCGAACATTCTGCTGGTGTGGGAAGCTGTTCCGTGGGTGAGAAGATCTGTGAGGTGGTTTGCAGGATATCATAGGATTTTGGGGTGGGAGTGGGGGTTTAAGGGAAGGGGGGACAGGTAGGGTGTGGGTTAAGGAGATATGGGGGGAACATGGAGGATACAGGGTGAGGGGGGAGGAGGGATAGGGAGGGTATGGGATGAAGGGAAGGGGAGACAGGGGGGGGAGGTGGGAGGGGGGACATGACGGGAATGGGGAAGGGGTGACAGGGTCAGAATGTTAGGGTTGGGTGGGAGCAGGTAGGGTGAGGGGAAGGGAGGGTTTCTATGCAGAGGAGGGTGGTGGTGTTGCCCTCCCCTCTGGTGTTGCTGGGATGCTGGTCGTGGGTTTCCCTCTTGTCTCTAGGACTGTTGTGTTGGGGGCTGTGATTTCCTGGTTTGCTCCTCTCTCCCTGCGCTTCCTCCTTGCCTCTGCTGCCCAAGCTCTCTCCTCCTTCGTCCTGTCCCTCTGCAGGAAAACTTTTTTGTATCCCTCCACATGCTGCAGACGACTCTTCCTTTCGAGAATATCCTCCTCCGTGGTTTCGTTTGTAAACACCACCTACAACTACCACTGATCTTTTTCTCTCCAGCAGCTGAGTGGTGCACCTTGCTGCTGCTGCTACCTGTGAGGTAGCAGCTTGCATGGCTACCTCCCTCACTGTGGCCATTGCTTCTGAGCTCTTTTTCAGTATGTCCACAAATGTTTCAGGTACAGAGACATTTCTTCCAATGTAACATTCCCACCTTCCCTTTGGATGATAATCTGATGCTGGGTCTCTTTATTTTTCTCTGTGAAGGATTTGATCTCCTCCCTTGCTGATGTCAGCTCACTTTGCAGATTGTTAATTGTAATCCTCATTTTATGCATCTCCCTCCTGAATTCCTCCAGATCTTGGGTTAATATTTCCTTCGTTTGGTCACTCTGGCTGTTTCCTGTGTACCTGTTGTGTCCTCCTGCCATTTTGCCCCTTGTCAAGAGCAAGAGAGAGAGAGAGAGCAATAGAGCAAAAGAGAGAGAGAGCTAGAGAGAGCAAGAGAGAGAGAGAGAGCAAGAGAGAACAAGAGAGAGAGAGAGAGAGAGAGAGAGAGAGAGAGAGAGAGAGAGAGAGAGAGAGAGAGAGAGAGAGAGAGAGAGAGAGAGAGAGAGAGAGAGAGAGAGAGAGAGAGAGAGAGAGAGAGAGAGAGAGAACGTGTGTGTGCGTGGGATGGGGGTTAAGAGGAGGTGTGGTGTTGTCTGCAGATTACGGCAGGTAAGAGAAGGGGTACGAGAGGGGGTGGATTTTGAGTGAGGATTTTATCCCCCTTTCCACGAAAGGTGTTAATCTCTTCTAGCCTGACTGGATGTATGAGTGAGTGCGTGCGTGTGTTTGTTTTTGCATGTGCGTGCATGTGTGCTTGCAAATGTACGTGTGCGTGCGTGCGTGTGCGTGAGTGTGTTACAGGGGTCCCGTAAAATGTCAACCGCTACCCTAATGTATCTGATATACTGAACAAGAATTTGATAATATTTTACCTCTGTACACCTGAAGAATTGAGCAGAATTTGTGTGTGCATTTTTGTGTGTGAGTGCGTGTGTGCGTGCATACGTACATGGGCGTGCGTGCGTGCATGCGTCACGAGTTCCCGTAAGTGTTAACTTCTACCCAAAATGAGCCACTTTGAGATTTTTTAAATATATATTCTATCCTGAACAAGAATTTGATAATATTTTACCTCGCACTGTACACCTGATTAATTAACCAGAGAGGGGTACATACCAGTCTTCCTTTCCGCTCACACAACTAGATAAGTAATGATGATGTATGGTTGACAGTGCTCCGTCGTCGCCTTCTACTTGGTGATTCACTAAGTGCTAGTAGATTGATGATGGCGGTTTTTCTCTATCTACACAAAGCTCTGGAGTCAGTCACAGTATCGTTGTGTTACAATTCACTAATTTACTTTACCACTGATCACAGTCACCACCCAAGAAACACAATCAGGCAGTTCCACGGCGGGTCGTCCCACCAGGCCGTCAGGTCAGGTTGCTCCACGCGGTCCTCCACACTTATATGCACCACACTTATATGTCCTCCACCACTTATATGCAGTGATACCACTAGCTCCACTTTGGTTTCTTCGCACTATCGCTAGCGATATGACTATGCTATGTTGCACCCAGCTAGCTACACACTGCGAGAGGCCAAATACTATGATCTAGCCTCTATACTCCTTCAATGTCCTGAAAAATTGACGAATTTCCGCGGACCTCACTAATCGTGTGTGTCTCCTACCGTCGTCGGCCTTGTGTGTGTGTGTGTGTTTACTAGTTGTGTTTTTGCGGGGGTTGAGCTTTTCTCTTTCGGCCCGCCTCTCAACTGTCAATCAACTGTTTACTAACTACTTTTTTTTCCACACCACACACCCACACCCCAGGAAGCAGCCCGTGACAGCTGACTAACTCCCAGGTACCTATTTACTGCTAGGTAACAGGGGCACTTAGGGTGAAAGAAACTTTGCCCATTTGCTTCTGCCTCGTGCGGGAATCGAACCCGCGCCACAGAATTACGAGTCCTGCGCGCTATCCACCAGGCTACGAGGCCCCGTCATGTGTGTGTGTGTGTGTGTGTGTGTCTGTGTCTCATTGAATATGACCGCATATTTTGCATTTACTATCTTCTGGTTTAGGGCTTTTATCCCTCTAACTATTATTCTTACATCAGGGTTTAGTTGAAAGAGAAGTTCTCCAAAACTCATGTTCATTTTTCAAAGTGAAGAAAAAAGTGAATTACTATAGAATTTATTACACTTATTATACAATTGCACAACGTTTTGAACCTACATGGTTCATTCTCAAGTGATTGGAAATTAAAGACCTCGTTAGATATATACCAGTACGGGGTCAGGTGAGAAAACAAGTAGAATAAAGGAAAAAGGCAAATAGATAAATAATGGATAATAGGGGACGAAGCACATGCAAAGATTAATCAGGTTGTTGGCATCGTTATGTTCTGGTCTTACTCTTACTCTCATGGTGGGTAGAGTATATAGTTCCGTGATTTGGGTATTCATGGTAGGTTGTTCTCTTCTTATGTGGATTGCCTGAAGAATTTATAATACTCTTACAACTTGGGTTTTGTCTGTTATACAAGTGTTTTTATTCAGCATTTTGTCTTGTTAGGATGATGTCATGGGCTTGTCTCATGTGATTCCTAGGGGCACTGGATTGAAGATGACAAGTCAAACGCCTCGTCAGCTTGGTCGACGTCATACCTATGTACTTAGATTGAAGGCTACATCCTTCGTGGGGGCAAGTCTACATGTATGCAAAGCTTGACTGCTGTAAAGGGTTCTCCGTCAGCTTTGGGTAGTTTTTAATAAGGAGGTTGGTAGCCTTTTTTGTTTTATAGAATATGATTAAGTTTATGTTTTGGTTAGGAATAGTGCTTTTTACTCCTTTACGAATTATATCCTTCATTATTTCTTCTTTTTTATCTTCACTGTGCATTGTTGATTTGTAATATAATTTTATTTGAGGTATTGTGGTTTCTGTTCTCGGTTCAAGATTGTACCATCGGTCCAGGTGTCTTCTTAGAGCAGCATTTATGTGTTGCTATATCCATTGTTCACCAGTACCTGAGTTATTCTTTCATTACTCTTTCTACAGTCACTCACATTTCTCCCTTCAGAGCAGTGTGTAAGCACTCGACGAATATAAGCATTGAGAACACTGGTTTTGTATCTTTGGGGGCACTCACTTTTACCGTTCAGGCATAATCCTATGTTGGTAGGCTTAGTATATTAGAGGTTCCTGTTTTTGTTATTAGTACATCCAGGAATGGCAGACTGTTATTTTCACTATTTTCATGTGTAAATCGGAGTACTGACTCTTTCTCTAGATGGCCTTTTAGATTAATTAGTTCATCTGGGTCTTTTACTATAACGAATATGTCATCTACATAACGGCAGTATACAGTTGGTTTTTGTCTATTACTGAAGACTCTATCTTCGATGGTTCCCATGTAAAAATTAGCGAACAACACTCCTAAGGGGGTGCCCATTGCTACTCCGTCTATTTGTAGATACATGTCCCCTTGCGGACTGATGAAAGGGGCTTCCTTTGTACATGCCTCGAGAAGGCTCTTCAAATATGACTTGGGTATGTCTAATTTGTGGGTGCTCTCGTCCCTATATACTCTGTCCTATATCATTCCTATGGTTGTGTCGACTGGGACGTTGGTAAACAGGGATTCGGCGTCCAGGGAAGCAATGATTCCATTGGGCTGTGTAGTTTTAATTAATTCTAGGAAATCTGCTGATGACTGTAGACTATAGTTGCTTGGAGTGTATGGAGTTAGGAGTTCGTTAAGTCTTTTTGCCAGGTGATAGGTTGGAGTCGGTATTTGGCATATTATTGGACGTAGAATATGATTTTATTGATTTTAGAATATGAACAATTACCTGATTTGTGTTTCTTAACATTGCCATAAGCATATCCTAAGCCATAGTCACCTTGGAGTTTAGTGAAACGAACACTACCTTTCTTTGCGTTGATTGCAGTAATAGTTTTGTTTACTTTGCATTTCAGGTCTTCCACAGGGTTCCTTGTGATTCGTTGAAATATAGTGTTATCACTAAGGATGTCGCTAATTTTATTCATGTATTCTTGGGCAGGAACCAACACATACGCTGCTGTCTTGTCGGCTTTTCTTATTGTTACATCTGCCATATTTTTTTAATTGTTTTTGCTGCTTCTTTGAGTCGTGGGGTTAACATTGTTGATGAGTATGTTCCTCGTTTTTTCCCTGCTTCTGTTAGTAGTTCAGCCTGAAGTGTGTCATTGAAAGTGATTCTCTTTCAAAATACCATCACCCCAACGGCGCTCTGATGGTAATCTTGGGGTGCGAAGTTTTCAGATGCATATATGCCTGGGGACCATTCAGGCTTGTTTGCATTTGTGTTGCTCACGTGTGCCCCAAAGAATGGTGTGATTTGATAAAATACTATGCCCAAGATTACCACCAGAACGCCGTCGGGAAGATGGAAAAATAGCCTCGGCTACCATCATCTTTTGTATGGTCGTGATGGTCGAGAGGTTAAGGTCCCCTGTACACCAGTTGACCAGTTGATTAGTACACCTGGCAGTATGGGTTCGAGTCACTCCTGGGGTGACTCGAATATATATATATATATATATATATATATATATATATATATATATATATATATATATATATATATATATATATATATATATATATATATATATATATATATATTAGTATATTTTGGTAGCAGTCTTTCCTGTAGACATATATTATTAAATATTACCGAAAAAGTAAGATTAATAATTCTAACACGAATTTTCTCAATCTTTCGTACATTTCTTTTCACTGTTGGAGGTAATTCAAAAATCAATTCTCCAAAATACATTTTTATTTCTAGTCTGACGCGACACTTAAGCGTGTTTCGTAAAACTTATTACATTTTCAAAGACTTTACACATACACAACTGAATAGAACTTACATATCTCCGATTTGTTTATATCTACATTTGAGTGAGGTGGATGGGGTGAGGTGGTATTTAATAGGGTATTAATTTCATCAACACAAGACAGAACACGAAACAATGGGTATTGAAATGGAAGTGATTGTAGAAAGCCTATTGGTCCATATTTCTTGATGCTTCTATATTGGAGCGGAGTCTTGAGGTGGGTAGAATATAGTTGTGCATTAATTGGCTGTTGATTGCTGGTGTTGACTTCTTAATGTGCAGTGCCTCGCAAACGTCAAGCCGTCTGCTATCGCTGTATCTATCGAAGATTTCTGTGTTGTTTACTAGGATTTCTCTGGCGATGGTTTGTTTGTGGGAAGAGATTATATGTTCCTTAATGGAGCCCTGTTGCTTATGCATCGTTAAACGCCTAGAAAGAGATGTTGTTGTCTTGCCTATATACTGGGTTTTTGGAGCTTACAGTCCCCAAGTGGGCATTTGAAGGCATAGACGACGTTGGTCTCTTTTAAAGCGTTCTGCTTTGTGTCTGGAGAGTTTCTCATGAGTAGGCTGGCCGTTTTTCTGGTTTTATAGCAAATCGTCAGTTGTATCCTCTGATTTTTGTCTGTAGGGATAACGTTTCTATTAACAATATCTTTCAGGACCCTTTCCTCCGTTTTATGAGCTGTGGAAAAGAAGTTCCTGTAGTCTAATAGGGTCGCAGAATGCAGAGCAGAACGCTTTAAAAGAGACCAACGTCGTCTATGCCTTCAAATGCCCACTTGGGGACTCACTTGCTGTGAGCAATACAGCAATCCAGTGCATTGTATTTACATTCCAGTTTATGTAATCATTCTATCGACTTCACAGGGGCAAAATGTATTGTTAAAAGTAAGGATTTTGTTGAACGAAACGTGATCGAGTCTGCTCTGATCAAACATTGTAACAACAGCCTTAATGTGAGCCCCGGTATGTACAAGTTGAATTCCTATTTAAGCCTCAATATAGCACGTCAAAACAATATAGCAATCATTTAAACACGTATGGCACTTGGAGATATTAATAGGAGCTGCCTTGTATGGGCCAATAGGCCTTCTGCAGTTACCTTCTTTCTTATAATTCCTTTCCTCCACTTATTTTTGGTGGTCAGGTGATCTGCCCAGGCGGATATAAAGGTCTGATCAGCAATCTTATCCTCATTCTACTTTGCTCTGATGAAGGCGAATTAGCCGAAAACGCGTTAAGCATTTTCTATTTTTCATATGTGGTTATTCTGCATATATATATATATATATATATATATATATATATATATATATATATATATATATATATATATATATATATATATATATATATATATATATATATATATTAAATATTTGGAATTAAATACTGCGCGAATATCTCTGCCTTCTGGGTTCGAGTCCTTTGTGTATATATATATATATATATATATATATATATATATATATATATATATATATATATATATATATATATATATATATTTATATATACAAAGGACTCGAACCCAGAAGGCACAGATATTCGCGCAGCTGTACACAATTAGTACACTAACCCCTTGACCATGCTCATCCTTAAAAAGAGATCGAAACTCGAGAGTATTTACCCAACACCTCGATCTCCCAAGGAGACCCGCCATGGTAAGAGATCAGAGTTAGTTTTTCAAAGTGTTGAGCCCTTTTTGTGTTTACTATTGACTTGTGGTTTAGGCAAGTTTCCGTGTGAATATGGTGGCTCGTGTTCTTACTGGTAATGCAATTAATTGTCTGATGAAAAACGAATTCCGATCTCTTACCGTAGCGGATCTTCTTGGGAGACCGAGATGTTGATCGATCGGCAACATTGACCACCACCACCACTCCACACTGTTTTTTTTTTTTTGCAGGGATATTCCTGCGCGGGCCCTAGGCCTCTGGATGGCCAACTTTACTGGCCCTAAACCTCTGGCTGGCCCACTGGGCGGGCCCTATGCCTCTGGCTGGCCTACTGGTCGGGCCCTAAGCCTCTGGCTGGCCCACTGCGCGGGCCCTAAGCCTCTGGCTAGCCCACTGCGCAGGCCCTAAGCCTCTGGATGGCTACTGCGCGGGCCCTAAGTCTCTGGCTGGCCCACTAAGTGTTGCTTGTTTCTGTTTTACTTGGGCAGCGTATGAGTATTTATGACTCGTATGGTCGCTTCAGTAAGATTTTGCCATATGTGTTTAACAACTTCTTCTGCTCTGTTGAATCTAAGTTGAAATCTTAATGGGCTTGTAACTGTGCACTGTGTTAGATAATGTTCCAGTGGTCTGTTGTGGTTGTAACTGTGCACTGTGTTAGATAATGTTCCAGTGGTCTGTTGTGGCTGTAACTGTGCACTATGTTAGATAATGTTCCAGTGGTCTGTTGTGGCTGTAACTGTGCACTGTGTTAGATAATGTTCCAGTGATTTGTCGGGCATTTCTCCACAGTGCTGACATTTCCTCTCATCTTCCGGAACCTGTAAGCCTATTTCCCATGCACATGAGTATCCAAGCCTCATGTGATGTAAGTGTACTTCTGTTGTTCTACTGCTCCCTTTCATCAAACTAAGTGGTTCGTAGTTGGTTGAATTCTTGTACCAACCCGCAGATCCTGATGTTGAAACTGCTGTGTTGTGGTCAATGTATGATTGAATGAACCACCAGATGACACTCCACACTGACCACCAACACCACTCCTCAGTGTCTCACATGACACTTGCCTCAGTGTCTCACGTGACACTTGCCTCAGTGTCTCACGTGACACTTGCCTCAGTGTCTCACGTGACACTTGTCTCAGTGTCTCACGGGACACTTGCCTCAGTGTCTCACGGGACACTTGCCTCAGTGTCTCACGTGACACTTGCCTTAGTGTCTCACGCGACACTTGCCTCAGTGTCTCACGTGATACTTGCTTCAGTGTCTCACGTGACACTTGCCTCAGTGTCTCACGTGACACTTGCCTCAGTGTCTCACATGACACTTGCCTCAGTGTCTCACATGACACTTGTCTCAGTGTCTCACGTGACACTTGCCTCAGTGTCTCACGTGACACTTGCCTCAGTGTCTCACATGACACTTGTCTCAGTGTCTCACGTGACACTTGCCTCAGTGTCTCACGTGACACTTGCCTCAGTGTCTCACATGACACTTGCCTCAGTGTCTCACATGACACTTGCCTCAGTGTCTCACATGACACTTGCCTCAGTGTCTCACGTGACACTTGCCTTAGTGTCTCACACGACACTTGCCTCACGTGATACTTGCTTCAGTGTCTCACGTGACACTTGCCTCAGTGTCTCACGTGACACTTGCCTCAGTGTCTCACGTAACACTTGTCTCAGTGTCTCACGTGACACTTGCCTCAGTGTCTCACGGGACACTTACCTCAGTGTCTCACGGGACACTGGCCTCAGTGTCTCACGTGACACTTGCCTCAGTGTCTCACGGGACACTTACCTCAGTGTCTCACGGGACACTTACCTCAGTGTCTCACGTGACACTTGCCTCAGTGTCTCACGGGACACTTACCTCATTGTCTCACGTGACACTTGCCTCAGTGTCTCACGGGACACTTACCTCAGTGTCTCACGGGACACTTGCCTCAGTGTCTCACGTGACACTTGCCTCAGTGTCTCACGGGACACTTACCTCAGTGTCTCACGGGACACTTACCTCAGTGTCTCACGTGACACTTGCCTCAGTGTCTTACGGGACACTTGCCTCAGTGTCTCACGTGACACTTACCTCAGTGTCTCACGTGACACTTGCCTCAGTGTCTTACGGGACACTTGCCTCAGTGTCTCACGTGACACTTACCTCAGTGTCTCACGGGACACTTGCCTCAGTGTCTCACGTGACACTTACCTCAGTGTCTCACGTGACACTTGCCTCAGTGTCTCACGGGACACTTACCTCAGTGTCTCACGTGACACTTGAGAATGATGATGATGATATTAAGAATAATTATTATAGTGATGATGAGGTTCATACAAACTATAATAATGATGTTATTGTGGGACATTTGGGGCTTGACTCTATTTAATTATTAAAGTAATGAAAACAATTACGAAGGACCACCCGCTTTTATAGTAAAGAGGGAAACTAATAAAATGTGATCATTAGAAATTCCTGTAAGAACCAGTGACTATGGATAAATATTAGGAAATATAATCACTTGATTAATTAATGGGCTGTATAAATTATTTACTGGAATCAAAGCCTCAAACACCTACATTGGGGGGTTATTGCTAGAACTTCATATATGCCTTACTTGATTTGTTTAATATGAGTTATAGAGAGGGAAAGTTACCAAGAAAATGGAAAGAGGCTGTCATCATTCCTATCCCTAAGTCAAACGGAGGCTACAGACCTGTCTCCTTAATATCCTGCTATTGTAAAATGATGGGAAGGATTTTGTTAAATAGGCTACTCTACCTTGTAGGTGATAACATGTCCAGTAATCTCTTTGATTTTATCAAAGGCAAAAGTACTGTGGATTGTCTCTTAAAGTGTCTAATGTGGATGACAATTGTAGAGTTTTTGTTGATCTACAAGGAGCATTTGATAAAGCCAATGGGGAAGTAATCTTATACGAATTAGCCAATCTGGGAATAACAGGGAGATTGCTACACTGGATAAGGGATTATCTACAAGGCAGAAAAGGTCAGGTGTATTACCAGGAATACATGTCTGAGGAACGGAGGTATCAGTTAGGTACCCCACAAGGGGGAGTATTAAGTCCCACCTTATTCAATGTATTAATGAACAGATTAGCATCAGAGATGTATCCTCTAGGGGTCACGACGATCATATATGCTGATGACATTCTTATACAAGGCACTTCTGGGAACAAAATTCAAACTGCTTTTAACATACTTGGTACAACCTGTCACAAGTTAGGCTTAGTTATAAATGCAGATAAAACCAAATACGAGTATAGGAAACAAAGAAATATAACACTTACTCTAAATGGTGTGGAACTGAGCCGTGTTCAGAAGTACAAGTATCTGGGCATGTATGTTGGATACACATGTGAGAGTAAAAATGCTGAAATAAATCATATCAGCACCTTATGTAAAGCCCGTCTGCATCCTCTGAAAGCACCGGCTTTTTCTGGTAAAGGTGTTGGGGGTACCTATCTTGCGGATGTTATACATAAGCACTGTTCGGTCCCTGATAGACTACGCAGCACCCATATTGTCTTACACAGGCCAAGGCAGAATTCAAAAAATAGAGCTGATACAGAACGAGGCTATGAGGATTATTCTTGGATGTCAAAGAAATGCAATGATTGAAATAATGAGAATGGAATTAAATTTACAGAGTGTGTGTGATAGAGTCCGTGACATTAACACTAGAGTATCTATTCGTTTCATGCGGAGAAAAGGAGGGGATAAGCTGTTTGAGAGCGTTCAGACCTGCTTGAGTGACGTACACACTTCCAGGAAACTGAGGGAGACTCGCTACACGAGGGGATTAGCTCATGACCTCAGGGAATACGACGTACTTGACTGCTGTAAACCCTCTCGACAGTGTAATATGTCTGCTCCCTGGAAAGTACAGAAAATAGACGTCGAAATTGTACCCCTCAAGGTGAAAAAGATTCATCATGAACCGGGACAATTACGGTGTTTGTATGGAAGCATGATATCTCGGTTACCAAGAGGCAACAGTTTACATGTATATTGCGACGGGTCAGTGGCGGAGGATGGCAGGGCCGGGTGTGGTGTCCTAATAAGGGAATATACGGAGTTTGGGACTGTGGACAGGATAACTGAACTCCGGCTTAGTAATTATATATCAACCACACAAGCTGAACTGCAGGCCATTCTGGCGTGTTTGGAGGAAGTACGTCATGACGACAAAAATGTTTTTGTATTTGTCGATAGCCGAGGAGCACTGGAGTCCTTAAACAGTCGAAACCCAGTCTTCATGTCTATAGTTGAGGACTGTAAGAGAAGAATAACTGAGATACAGCTGAAAGGTCATAGTATGAAATTCATGTGGATTCCATCTCATGTTGGAATAGTGCTCAACGAGGTGGCGGATGACCTTGCCAAACGTGCCACATCAAAACCACAAGTTGACATTGAATGTGAATTCACAATGAGACAAATAAGAAGCAAAATCAGAAATATTCAGGCACAGGCGGGAGTGGAGAGGAGAGAGATAATGTATGAGAGTAGTTAAACCATGCAACACTACATGTATGTGAGTCAAAACACCCATTTCACTTATGGTAAAAGGAGAAATGCTTGGAGTGACTCTGTGTACATGCGGCTCAGGCTTGGGTACAAATATTACTGGGAATATGGGATAGATGTTCCTGATAATGATACGAAGTGTAAACTATGTGGTATGTTAAGGTCTCACACCCTGGCCCATTATGTTCTTGATTGTCCGTTAATTAATGTATGTAGAAACACTGAGATAAGGACTGTTCCTGAACAAATAGCCTGGATGTGTCACAACGGAAAGGTTGATGAAATTCTTGAGAGATATAATAATTTTGCACCAAGATTGTAATATTTTGTTGAATTATCTGCAGGTGTATTGCAAATTGTCTATACAGTATACCTAGGTCATAAAAGTATTTGTGTGTACGTCTGATAACATACTACTTGTGAAGGAGGAAATGTATATGTTTACCTCTCAGAATGTTTGGTAATATGTTTATTGTTTGTGATGTGTATATGTATGTATTAACACGATGTACTGAACGGGGTGAGAATAGCTTGAGCTACCTCATCCCTTTGTGTGTATTTTACCTCAATAAACTTATTTCAATTTCAATTTCAATGTCTAGGAACTAGTGTGGTTCGTACACCAGTTCATTGTGTAATAACCTAATCTTATGACCAATTAAAGAATCAATAGAAATCTATCACCAGTAAAAATATAGATCATTAACATCAGAAATTAATCATTATAATAAACACGTATTATCTCCAGTGTACAGCACTCTATAAATGATAAATAAATACTGATAATTTGAATAATTAAAGATATACGAAAAGTCTTAGCTTGAAGACGTTTTCAAAGACATCAGTTACGAATCATCCTCGGGATCTTCAGAAACCCTCGTAGAACGCTGGGAGATGAATAACACGTGTAAAGTAACAGCTCGTGGATGCCTCACACGCGAGCTGTAATTTAAGGGATATTACATAGCAATGTACTAAGCTACTAAATATCTATATGCAAGAAAATGGAAATAAATAAATCTAGAATACTAGCATGGGTTTTGTTTATGTTGCTCGACGTAACGACAAGCTACCCTGCCATATACAATCTCTAATGATGCATCAAAAGGGAGTTATATATATACTTAGCTAATAGGGCACTGAATAAGTTGAAGCTTGCCGAAACCGCGTCCCAGGTTCTAGTGTCACACTGGCGAACACGTGGTAGCTAGCTTGGCTTGGATGTCGACGCACTTATTTGGCCGGTCGCGACGGATCACGTAGAACAAATGAACTAGTTCTGGGATGAGTATCAGGTTAAATCTTGCTGACAACTTCACCGCAACGTGTCCTAGACTCTGACACCAAAACGAGTTGCTGAATTCCGCAACAAGTCTTCACGCCGCACACTGGCGACTTCTCCTCGAGTTGGCGTCCACCACAACAATGGCGTCTCACTCTCCACTCCCCGCATCCCGCATTCGTCACAGAAATTATTTATCACGAATAATATTACTTCGCGCAGTTGTGGCTAAAATGCTTTGATAAAGACTGGGTCGTAATTCTAGGGAGCTAAATATTATTACTTTCTCGTCTTACGGTGGTAAACGAGAAATGGAGATGATTTTAGTTTCCTCCATGGCATTCACGCGTGACGGTAAATTTATTACCTGATAACAATTGTAACTAAAAACTCTCGATTTGGCATTATTTGGGAGTTATGTTATCGGTAAATAATTATCACACAGAATACTGATGATTTTAGAGAATCACACTCAATTCTCTAACACACTGGATATAAATGTGTTTAACTTCGTAGAATCTGACGCAATACTGGTGTTTGGTTACGTAAGAATTCCAGCATTATTGTACAGATACAATTATTAGTTCATGTGAACACTACTGTTAGTTAATTTTAGTTACTACAGTAATTAGTAGATTTTAGTAATAGTTTATAAGAATAATACAATAATATTGTATTAGTGTTGGAAATTTCCAACAGTTATAAAAAATTATAATGATGAGAATGATGATGATGAGGATACTGCCAATAGGAACGATTATGATGATGGTAGTGATGATGAAGTGGACAATAATGCTCATTGTGGTAAATATAATGATTATGATTATAATATTAATGACCATAATGATGAAATTTCGATGCCAAGAATGACAGATGATTATAATCACAATAATGATAGAGATGATTATAATGAAAGTAATAATATGTTTTGAGGTTGATAATGAATATATATGAAAATTTTATTTACACTGATGAAATTGGTGAATTGATTATTTTAGTGATTATAACCACAATAGTAATAATAATTATGTATCAAAATATAAAGAAATAAAAAATATAGGAGTATAAAATAATATATATGAATAGAAACTATATAGAAGCCTCGCATCATTTACTTTCACTAAGATTGATGAGGCTTCAAGACAGATTTCATATTATCATCAGCAAGGATAGGCAACCTTCCTTAACTAGCATAAAATGTTAATTGTCACGATCGGACATCTAATTAACAAGATGAGACGCTGTTGGGCTTCGCTGGTAATTACTTTCATAATTTTTAAGCATTTGGAAAATGAGTTTGGCCAACAGGGTTTTCTGGGTGAGGAAGAGGCTCACTATGTCATTTACCTCTTTACACTTATGAAACTAATTATTAAACTGTTTACGTCTGTTAATTTCTCTCGGCCTCTCTCTCTCTCTTCAACTAATACTAGGAATCGTGCTGATGTTATAAACGACACTGCAACGCTTTTTCTGTCCCTACTCTCTCTCTTTCTCTCTAAGTCTCTGTCTGTCGGTCTCTGTCTCTCTCTCACTCTGTCTCTGCAGCTAATACTAGGAATGATATTGATGTTTCCTATTAAACTGCAGTATAGGAGCTGATATCATAAATCAATTCATCTGAAGCTTGACCCTAAAAATGTATTTATTTGAAGAGCTTAATATTTATATTATGAAAATACTGAATTGTATGCGAATTAACTATCACTTAAAGATAAGGATGAGGCAATTGTGTACCAGAGTCTACATATGGTTGCTCGACTTGTTCACGTGTATCAACGTGATGAGCCAACAATTTCCAGATACTTCTCAGCCTAGAAATCTAAGAATTTGGAATAATTAACACTCCTCTGTTGCATTAAATCATAACATTCCTCCATGGAACACTGGTGACACCACGTGGTCAAAGCCTAGGCTAGAACCTGCCACCACAAGACAAATTTTGATGCAGCCAAAAAGTCACCCATTTGGGGCTTAGGGGTGATCAGACCTCCTTATAATATCATTAATTCCCACAATTCTTTACTCAATAAAATGAATTATGATAAGCCAGCACTGAAAGGTGGGTTAGATTTGGCATAAAATACAAGTAAATATTAAGTACGAATATATAAATTACACCTCATTTTCTCTAAAAGGAAATGGCGGACCCGCCTTGTCACTCCACAGAGTGAGTGTCAACAGTGGGCGACACCACCCCACCTTATTTAATGGGTCCCGCCACTACACCCAGACCCACACTCACAATATGTGGCTAGGAGCACTTTCCTGGTGCTTCATCATGAACAAACCTCTGCCACGTTTTGTAATTTCAACTAGCAATGGATAGTCCTGAAAATTGGACAATTTATTTATTTATTTACTAGTTGTACCCGGCCCCGCGTTGCTGTGGCTCAGCAACCCATGTGCGTTGCTGAGCCACAGCAATCTTACCCCTATCTTCCAGTCCTCCCCACCATTCCCCCTCCCCTGTCCCCTCGTCCTCCCATCCATTCCTCACTCTCCAATCCCCTCGTCCTTCCAACCATTCCCCACTCCCCTGTCCCTTCGATCTCCCCACCAGTTCCTCACATCCCCATCCTTATGTCCTCCCCACCATCCCCCCACTCCACTGTCCCCTAGTCCTCCTAACCATTCCTTACTGCACCGTACCCTCGTCCTCCTAACCATTCCCCACTCCACCGTCCCCTCGCCCTTCTTACCATTCTCTCCTCCCCTGTCCCATCGTCCTCCACGCCATCCCCCACTCAAGTGTCCGCTTGTCCTTCCCACCATCATCCACTCCCCTGTGTCCTCGTCCCCTTGTCCTCCCCACCATTATCCCCTCCCCTGTCCCCTCGTCCTCTCCACCATCCCTAACTCCTGTCCCCTCTTCCTCTCCACCATTCCCGACTCCTTCGTCCGATGCATTCCCAAATGATCTGATGTTCCCATCAGAAAATTGGGAAATCAAATGATCTGATGTTCCCATCACCGAAATATAAGAAAACAATTAAAAAACGAAATGAAAAACAATGAAAAAATAAATAGATAAACTATACTCACGAAATGAACGGTATAGTAAACAACAAAGATCCATTCCAATGCAATGTCACACAAAATAATTAAATCAAAATGAAAATAATTCGAAATCTATGAAAATTCAATTTATTAATGAAATCAGAAATATTGAAATGGAATTGTAACATATTTAGTATAGCGTGAGTTGTTCTTACGTGCAACAGATGGCGCTGTTTTAAAAAAAATCATATTTAGGTGTTGTGTTAGTTGTCTCTTCATGAAGAGACAACTAACACAACACCTATACCCCCTATTAGACTATTTTACAGGAACTTCTTTTCCACAGCTCATAAAACGGAGGAAAGGGTCCTGAAAGATATTATTAATAGAAAAGTTATCCCTACAGACAAAAATCAGAGGATACAACTGACGATTTACTATAAAACCAGAAAAACGGCCAGCCTACTCATGAGAAACTCTCCAGACACAAAGCAGAACGCTTTAAAAGAGACCAACGTCGTCTATGCCTTCAAATGCCCACTTGGGGACTGTAAGCTCCAAAAAACCCAGTATATAGGCAAGACAACAACATCTCTTTCTAGGCGTTTAACGATGCATAAGCAACAGGGCTCCTTTAAGGAACATATAATCTCTTCCCACAACCAAACCATCGCCAGAGAAATCCTAGTAAACAACACAGAAATCATCGATAGATACAGCGATAGCAGACGGCTTGACGTTTGCGAGGCACTGCACATTAAGAAGTCAACACCAGCAATCAACAGCCAATTAATGCACAACTATATTCTACCCACCTCAAGACTCCGCTCCAATATAGAAGCATCAAGAAATATGGACCAATAGGCTTTCTACAATCACTTCCATTTCAATACCCATTGTTTCGTGTTCTGTCTTGTGTTGATGAAATTAATACCCTATTAAATACCACCTCACTCAAATGTAGATATAAACAAATCGGAGATATGTAAGTTCTATTCAGTTGTGTATGTGTAAAGTCTTTGAAAATGTAATCAGTTTTACGAAACGCGCTCAAGTGTCGCGTCAGACTAGAAATAAAAATGAATTTCGGAGATTTGATTTTTGAATTACCTCCAACAGTGAAAAGAAATGTACGAAAGATTGAGAAAATTCGTGTTAGAATTATGAATCTTACTTTTTCGGTCATATTTAATAATATATGTCTACAGGAAAGACTGCTACCAAAATATATATATATATATATATATATATATATATATATATATATATATATATATATATATATATATATATATATATATATATATATATATATATATATATATATATATATATATATATATATATATATATATATATATATATGCGAACAAGCCTGAATGGTCCCCAGGACTATATGCAACTGAAAACTCACACCCCAGAGGTGACTCGAACCCATACTGCCAGGAGCAACGCAACTGGTATGTACAGGACGCCTTAATCCACATGACTATCACGACCGGACATAAGGAAGTGCTAGCCGAAGCTATTTGAACCACTTCCCCGCCGGCACTCGGATGTGCCAGTGGGGAAGTGGTTCAAATAGCTTCAGCTATCACTTCCTTATGTCCGGTCGTGATGGTCAAGAGGATTAAGGCGTCCTGTACATACCAATTGCATTGCTCCTGGCAGTATGGGTTCGAGTCACTTCTGGGGTGTGGGAACCGACCTGTGAGATTTATATTTATTTAATTTATATGAATTTATATTTACGTTAGTTTATATACTTCGATAGCAATTTGTATAATGATAAGTGGACTGTATTTCTGCAATAATCTCAATCTCACAAATCGATCCTCTACACATTAGGGGGGTTTATTAAATGAATTTATATGCAGCCAATCAAACTACAGTATTAACTACATACATTGAAGAGGTTCCTTATCTTATTTGTACAGCGGGTATAACCAGGATGTAGACCACATTTTCCCTCTTTGAGGTAGCTTCCACGTGCTGGTAACTGATGCACAAACATGCTTCCTCGTCTTGACCTGTTAAAAGGGCGCTAGCTGTGAAGCCAGAAACCTAGTATATGACAGGTATTTCAGAGAAACATTGTACATGGAACAATAAAGACCTGGCTTAATTACCTTTAGTATGAGGCGATTTCGCGTTCTAACCAGCTAACCCTACCCAATGACATTAATGGCCACTAATGATAGATAATGGGTTTCGGAAAGAACACTTAACTTGAATTTGTAGACAGCGTGTTGATAATGGTACACTTTTAGTTTCCATAACACTACGTCCAAGTAAATTTAACAGGAGCCGAATTTGCTCCCGTGTGAGCCTCTGGTCTAGTCTCAACAATGGCTGCATCTAACACTCCATACTATTGACGCCTGGCCGACATTGTCCAGATATGATAGGAGCCAAATTTGCTCCACACGTCTCGGAGGTGACACAACAATGGCTGCCCTCCTCCTCACTGACGCCTGGCTTACATTGTCCAGATTTCAGAAAGTGATAGAAGGGTCACATTTACTCTACTTTAATATTGATAATTAAGTTAATTTATATGAGATGTTTTTATGATGGTAAAGTCCAAAGACTAATGTATTTAAGAATAATTCCCACCATAATAGATGGTGAATTAAAATAGTATGTAGTGATGATATCCCGTTTTCTTTAGACGGTAATTCCACTACAAGTTACGTTTTCTATGGGTAACTTGTTTATACAATACAGCTATTATCTGTATGATTATTAAATGGTGTCGGATTTTCCGACATGGGGTGTGAGTTTTCACTTTATATACATATATATATATATATATATATATATATATATATATATATATATATATATATATATATATATATATATATATATATGACAATGTCAGACCACGGAGGAAAAATGAAACAGGAAATTTCCTTAAGTACTTTCGTATATTAAATACATCTTCAGAAGGTCATTTTACAGATCGAGTGATGGGTATAAATAGGCAGGAAGGAGTGGTGAAGTAAGGTGAGGTACAATACTTGGACAACGCAGACGGCCCATTGGCCCATCAGATGCACCCAATTGGCATATCCGATGTAGCCCAATGGCCCATCTGATACAGCAGACATACAAGCATAATATATAGGTAATTATAACATAAAGAAGTAAATATATACAATAAATTAGTGAGACAAATGTTTTTCAATGATTCTACTTAAATCGCCCTTTAGCTGATCTATTAGAAATGGATCTAAGTTATATAGACCACTGCTAATATTCAAATTACTTTCTTTGGTGATCTGTATCAAAGCAGATTCAATTATGTTGAATCAGATTCAATTCTTCAATAACAAATTGTAAAAGCACCTATAACAGAAACATAATTGAATCTGCTTTGATACAGATCACCAAAGAAAGTAATTTGAATATTAGCAGTGGTCTATATAACTTAGATCCATTTAGAGTAGTGTAGAGTAGTGTAGTGTAGAGTAGTGTAGAGTAGTGTAGTGTAGAGTAGTGTAGTGTAGAGTAGTGTAGTGTAGAGTAGTGTAGAGTAGTGTAGTGTAGTGTAGAGTAGTGTAGAGTAGTGTAGAGTAGTGTAGTGTAGAGTAGTGTAGAGTAGTGTAGTGTAGTGTAGAGTAGTGTAGTGTAGAGTAGTGTAGCGTAGAGTAGTGTAGAGTAGTGTAGTGTAGTTTAGAGTAGTGTAGTGTAGCGTAGAGTAGTGTAGTGTAGTGAAGTGAAGTGTAGTGTAGTGTAGTGTAGTGTAGTGCAGTTTAAAGTAGTGTAGTGTAGTGTAGTGCAGTTTAAAGTAGTGTAGTGTAGTGTAGTGTAGTGAAGTGTAGTGCAGTTTAAAGTAGTGTAGTGTAGAGTAGTGTAGTGCAGTTTAGAGTAGTGAAGTGTAGTGTAGCGTAGAGTAGTGTAGTGTAGAGTAGTGTAATGTAGTGTAGTGTAGTGTAGTGTAGTGTTGTGTTATGTTTATCCCAGACAGTATTAGAACATAAGAATAAAGGTTACTGCAGAAGGCCTATTGGCCCATACTAGGCAGCTCCTATTTATAACCACCCAATTGTTTGAAACAATCGAGGGACTCCAACTCAATTCGTTACGCGGTAATTGATTCCACAAATCAAAAACCCTCTTACCGCACCAGTATTTACCCAAGTCTTTCCTAAATCTAAACTTATCCAATTTATGCCCATTGTTTCGTATTCTGTCTAGTGTTGATACTTTTAATACCCTATTAATATCCCCTTTGTTATGTCCATTCATCCACTTGTAAACCTCTATCATGTCACCCCTAACTCTTCGCCTTTCCAGTGAATGCAACTTAAGCTTTGTTAAACTCTCGTCATATGACAGGTTTCTAATTTGGGGAATTAACTTTGTCATCCTACGCTGGACACATTCAAGTAAATTTAAATCCATTCTATAGTACGGCGACCAAAACTGAATTGCATAATCTAAATGGGGCCTAACCAGAACAAGATATAGCTGAAGAACAACACCAGGAGTCTTCTTACTAACACTTACTAACACTTCGATTAATAAATCCTAGTGTCCTATTTGCCTTATTATGAACATTCATGCATTGATCTTTTGGTTTTAAATTCTTACTAATCCAAACTCCCAGGATCCCTTTCGCAATCTCAGCACCATGTAGCTCGTATATTGTAACTCTATCATCATAACCTAGCCTCAAAACTTTACATTTATCAACATTAAACTGCATCTGCCAATCATTTGACCATTTCAAAACCCTATTTAGATCGACTTGAAGTGATAGTGAGTCTTCTTCCATGTTTATTTCCTGCCGATTTTTGTATCATTGGCAAATTTGCAAATGTTGCTACTCAAACCTGAATCTAAATCATTTATATATATTATAAACAACAGAGGTCCTAGGACAGAGCCTGGAGGCACTCCACTTAAAACATTTTCCCACTCTGACTTAACCCCATTTATACTAACTCTTTGTTTCCTTTGGTATAGCCATGCCCTAATGCAACTTAATAAAGCACCCCCAATACCATGAGCCTCTATCTTTTTAGTCTGTCTTTCGTGTGGAACTGTATCAAAAGCTTTGCTAAAGTCAAGGTACACAACATCGCAAACTTTACCACTATCAACTGCCTCAAGTATGCTGGAATAAAATGATAGCAAATTTGTTAAACATGAACAGCCATTTGTAAAAACCATGTTGCGAATCATTTATTAATTTATGTTTTTAAGATGAAGACGAATTGTATTTGCATTTATCGATTCAAGTAACTTTCACACAATAGACGTTAGGCTAATTGACCGATAATTTGATGCAAGTGATCTATCGCCTTTCTTAAAAATTGGTACCACATTAGCAACCTTCCATGACTCTGGCACTCTGCCTGACTCTGGTGATTAATTAAATATGGTATACAATGGAACGCAAAGCTCCCTTGCATTCTATTGCTAAACTAGTCAACCTGTCCTCGTCCCCACCCACTTAGACTTGTTCGGCTGCAGGCACATTGTTAAGTTCCTCTTTAGTAAATACAGAGATAAAATATTTATTAAAAAATACTACTCATCTCTTCGTCATTATCCGTGATCTGAACTGTCTCAGTTTTTAATAGACTTATCCTGTCCCTAATCTTTATTCGATATAACTGAAAAAAACTTTAGGATTTCCCTTTGCTTGCCTTGCAATACAAAGACATTATCCCAGACATTATAGCAAACATTATTCCAAACATTATCACAGACATTATCCCATACATTATCCCCTACATTATCCCAGACGTTATCCCAGACATTATCCCAGACATTATCCTTGGCATTATCCCAGACATAATCCCAGATATTATCCTAGGCATCATTCCAGACATTACCCCAGACATTATCCCAGACATAATCACAGGCATTTCCCAGACATAATCCCAGACATAATCTCAGACATTATCCATGGCATTATTCCAGACATTATCCATGGCATTATTCCAGACATTATCCCAAACATTATCCTAGGCATTATTCCAGACATTATCCCAGATATTATCCTAGGCATTATTCCAGACATTATCCCAGACATTATCCTAGGCATTATTCCAGACATTATCCTAGACATTATCCCAGAAATTATCCTAGGCATCATTCCAGACATTATCCTAGGCATTATCCCAGACATTATCCCAGACATTATCCTAGGCATTATTCCAGACATTATCCTAGGCATTATTCCAGACATTATCCCAGACATTATTCCAGACATTATCCCAGACATTATCCTAGGCATTATTCCAGACATTATCCCAGACATTATCCTAGGCATTATTCCAGACATTATCCCAGAAATTATCCTAGGCATTATTCCAGACATTATCCTAGACATTATCCCAGAAATTATCCTAGGCATCATTCCAGACATTATCTTAGGCATTATCCCAGACATTATCCCAGACATTATCCTAGGCATTATTCCAGACATCCTAGGCATTATTCCAGACATTATCCCAGACATTATTCCAGACATTATCCCAGACAGTATCCCAGCCATTAGGGCTGTAATGAGTGTGAGATGAAATTCAGGACGTACCAGAGACCTGGTCGAGGTCGTCACTATATCACCTTGTGCAGAGGAACTAATGCCACCAAGTCCCCCAAGCCACAGGAAACGCCAACGGTCTCCATATAGTATTGTAAGGTACAAACGGGTGTCAATGTATTGTTGACAAAGTGCAACACATTAGCTACATTACCAACAGTAGCGTTGACACATACCACATGGGAACCAGAATTAATATCCGAAAATTGTTTGGTGAAGGTTCCCAAAAGATCTTAGGCTGGACGGTCTAGCGACGGTCTCGCTTCATCTAGGTCAGCGTTCAATCCCCGTCCGTCCAAGTGGTTTGGCACCATGCCTTCCCTCCATCTCTTCTCAAATTCTTATCCTAACAATTTCACAGTGCTATTTAGTCATAATGACTTTGTCTCGACTGCTCTCTTCCCTTCCCAAAAGATGTTCATAACTTAAGAAATTAAGGAGGATTTTCAACTTGTAACACAGGTCGCCCTGAACATACCTGGGTTGTCAATTAACACACATCGTCAGACGTATGTTGTAGTAAACTATTTGTGGATTTATGGAGATATACCAGACCTGTGCAGGCTGTAGTCGTTGATAAGATTCCATCTGACCTCCAGGTCAACGGTAACAGAGCTAATATACAATATATGAAAGAAGGGGGAATAAAACTGGCTGATCCCCAGATTAATTCTAACCATACCAAGATGATAGGTATCCTAGTGGGGGCAAATTACTGTCCCCATTTACATTCTGAGGAAGGAAAACTAAAGAGTATGAAGGTCCACCATTCTGCAGGAGGCATATTAGTCGTGTCGTGTTGATACTCTGACTTGACAAGCCAACTCCTGTAGAGCAAGGAAATCCAGGTGATTGTTGTCAGGCACAGAACAATCATCACTTGAAATGAAACAAATGATTGATAAATGTCTGGAACCAATAGTCAACTAACAATGGGATCTCACTACCATAGGAATGCAGCCTGATCAAGTCCAGATTATACACGTGCATACCAACAGGATCTTGACTCTTGTATCTTATACACTACCAAGATGGTCAGTATTGGAGTAGGTTTCCATGGGAAATTAATCATAAGTAATTACCAACTAACTGTAACATGACCTATAGCTAATTTAAGGCACAAATTGTAAAATTAACGTGGAAACCTAATTACATCAAGTTACACCTTGAGATTATTGCGTAAAAGTTACAAAACAAATTTATAGAAGTCTTAAACTACGAGAACTTTAAAGAAAGCCACTTTCTTCCATGCCATGCTGAAACGAAACTGTCACTAACCACGCCTTTATGGATACTGTTCAATTAGACTGAAAAGCAAAATTCACAAGCAACCAGTTGTAATGACTCTTTACAGACTGGTCTGAGTTTGATGTAAAAATGGTGTAATGTCTTACTGAAGTTCTGGGTAAACCAATTTGCCTATACAGCTGACATCACCAAAGCCTCTCCTCACGATAGGTCTCCAAGAGGAAAATTGAAACTTTACAAAACTCTTGTGGGTGGAAAATCCTGTAGATGAGAAAAGCTGTACTTTAACATACAGGTTCACCCTTGTTCATTTTGATGTTACTGTTTCATCATTCTTTTAACAGGCCACTCTGGACACCCACTTGTAAAACCAGACATTCCACACAAGGCTGATATAAGCCAAAATCTCTATGCAGACAACTTTCAGAGAATGGCTAACAGTGAGTTGAAGATAGGTAACTTGCCCCTGCAATCAGGGACCTCTTATTATACAAAAATAAAGAAACAAATACAGAAACACTTCCCAGACTAACTCGTGCCACAAAATGTACAGGTGCAATGTGTTGTGTGGCACACAAAAGCAGACACTAATTATCATATCATCACAAAAAAAAATGTTTCACAATTTTTTTTTTTTGCAGGGATATTCCTGCTTGGACCCTAGGCAGGCTGACCCACTAAGTGTTGCTTGTTTCTGTTTTACTTGGACCGAGTATGAGTGTTTATGACTTGTATAGTCGCTTAAGTAAGATTTTGCCATATGTGTTTACCAACTTCTTCTGCTCTGTTGAATCTAAGTTGAAATCGTAATGGGTTTGTAACTGTGCATCGTGTTAGATAATGTTCCAGTGGTCTCTCGGGCATTACACAAAAACCTGACCTTTTTTGACAGGTCTAGTTAGTCCTGTAACAATAAAAGGCTGTTAGAAGTGGGCTGGAAATCCAAAGTCAAATGGGAAGATCCCGTCTCTCTACAACTGCATGGAAAGATGGAGCCCAGGAATATGCCTCAGAACCCATAACCTTTCGAAGACACAGTTCAGGAAGGTTTTGCAGTCATATTGCACGTGCTCTGTGATGCTTTGACTTAGGCTCAAGGTATCTCTGCATATTTTGTTATGCAACATCAATCTAATTTAATAACATTGAATGCAAGAGTTTCTCCACTGAAGAAAAGAACTTTGCCTCAAATGGAAGTAACAGCTGTGCTAACTGGTACACGCTTAGAACTACACATACATCAAGCTCTGTCTCAACCATAAACTTTATAAATGTTACTATTTGGTCAATGAAGCTGTGTAACAATAGGTAAGAAATGGTAATAACAGAACCCCACATGCAAGCAATCGAGTTGTTGAAATAAATTAATTTCAGCAGACTTCCAGTTTTTGCATATGTCAAGCAAGGACAACTAAGCCAATAGTTTATGAAGACGAATGGCATTAAAACAATTTATTAAATCCAATTTATAGTTTCATGGTCAAAAGGGTTAACCAGTAGTAGTTGCCCCAGTCAGAAGCCACATGTCATTTTTTTTTTGTTATTAACACATTTAGGTATATCTGCATTTGTGCAGCAACCCTAGTCTATTTGAAGGGGAGTACACCCTGTCAAAAAACTAGCTACGTGGTGCTAAAAATCCCCATCACACAGGATGGTTAGTCATATATAGAGGCATGTGATAAGTTGTCTGCACTGTCAAACTTCTGGTGCATTATGAGGATATCATCAACACAAGAGTGAATATGGTAGCAGTGATACTAAAAGTCCCCATCTCGCAGGATGGTTAGTCATACAGGGTCCATGAGTACAGTAGCCTGCACTGGCAAATTTTGGGTGCAATATGAGGATATCTTCAAGAATACGAGAGTGAATAAAGTAATTGCAAAGCTCCAGGTACCTCATACCAACGGGACCGAATGGTCTGATAACTAGGCATTCGGTGATTTAGTACGAGAGATCACGTCACAGTGCCTGCTCACAGAGTTTTCACCTGGAGTGCTCAGGATTGAAATCCGTCACCTGTAGCCACCTGCCACAGGTAACGGTAACCCAACCTGATCCTGGCAACCACTGTGTCGCACTGTCTGGTCCACGTTTTGTGCTCCCCTGAACAAATCATAGCTATTTATTCTGGTGCATTCAGATCATCAATTAATGAGTCTTCTATTTTGTGGTGTTTGACATGTTTACATACTAGGTTACTTTTAACATACATTAAGATAGACATCATGTGAACCAACATTTGAGAATGCTACATAACCTGAGAGTTTGGGTGGCGTTTTGTTTTTTGTGCTTTGCACAGTGTGGTTCCTGCAGGCACAGTACATCAATGTTGTTGGCATCAGCGTACATCAATAGATTAAACAGCCGCCTGCGCACTCTTCTCACATTCCAAGTGAGAAATTTAAGAGTGATTTTTTCGTGGGTAATATTGTTCATGAACTTAACGAAGAGAAGTGTTAACAAGGTTCACAAGTTGCAGACTATTGCTTACAAATGATAATTGGGTAATTAATATTAAAGAGAGATCTCATCTGTGTAATGGTCAGTTGGTTGCCTCCATCTTTCACAGCTTGTATAAGCATTACACATTCATAATGATTCATAGAGGTACAAGAGGTATTATTTGAAATGAGTTCTTGAATGCATTTCCTAATTACAATTAAGACATATGGGTGTTAAATTCTTACACTCGCCACAGCGGTACTTTCAACACTAGATGAGAGGGTCAATATTTGCTCGAGACGTGTCAACACTTACATCACTGGAAGGCCTTTCACTAGAGACTTGGACGTTCACTTCACAGCCCGGGCTGGCGAGAGGATCCCTCGAACACTGTCTCAGGTTGTCCATCAACCTGAGTTGTTGGACAAAAAGGAAGTTGACAACATTTAGAATTTTTGCGAGTGTTTCTTGGAACTTGTGATGGTAATTTCCATTTTACTCATGCGAGCTGGAAGTTCCAACACCTCACTGCTGGCTGACGTCAGGCTTCCCAGTTAGCCCCGGGAAGGATGCCCAGCTGTTGTCAGGAATGGTGGGAGGCGGGGTGGATCATCCCGGGGTGGGGGGGGGGGGGGGGGAGGGGGGGCGGGCTGGTGTCATCCCGGCTGGTGTGGTGGTGGTGGGGTCATCCTGGGTGGCGGGGTGGGCTGGTGTGGTGGTGGGGTCATCCCGGGTGGCGGGGTGGGCTGGTGTGGCGGTGGGGGTCATCCCGGGTGGCGAGGTGGGCTGGTGTGGTGGTGGGGTCATCCCGGGTAGGGGGGCTTGCTAGTGTGGTGGTGGGGTCATCCTGGGTGGCAGGGCAGGCTGTTGTGGTGGTGGGTTGCCCCATTACGCTGTATGGGGGAGGACACCTGTCACAGTCCTTGTGCCAAGCGGTCACACCTTCCCGTAAACACCTGGAACACTTGTGCTTGGCGGTAGTGGTTGTGGTCTCATCTGCCTCAAGAGTGTGTGGTCCTTATTAGGTCATTTTTCATTTGGTTGATTGGCTGCACAGAAACACAGAAAGCACAGGCGACTGGAAATCTACAATGTTATGGCCACTATGGGCCAGTAACCGGGTTCTTGATGTAATTACCTCTTTTATAGTATCCGACCCCAAGTCGGTAGTAAGCTTTCAAGAGCTGGTAGTAGTGCAAACCATAAATGAAGGAGGGATAAACAAGATACAATTCCCTTCACCAATATATTCACCTTCACTATTAAATAAATATATAAATAGATTATTTCTACAATAGCAGCCTTCACAATAGGCACATCATTGTCGTCTGCAACTCTTACAAGCCAATCCTGGGTACGCCGATCTACACCAACACTGCATATATCAGCAGCTAACACACACTGCTCAGATCGACGGCGGTTTACTTAGTCTTCTTGCAGGCCCAAGCTAAGAGTTCGTGGAATGCCCAAGGTAAACTGCCCTCCTCAGTACAACCGCCTCCACATGTCACTTCTGTGGACATAAAAACGTCATTAATTAGATGTACAGGACACTGGGGAAACCATGGAATAACACCAGTTCACCGGGGAGTTGACATTATGCTCAAAGCACAACCTAGATGGCGCTGATCGTGACACACCACCCACCAGAGGTTGTCCACATCGACCCCTCTTTCTAGCTAGGGCAGGAAACTGGAGCCATTCAGCACTGCCATGCCAACCAACAGATGGTGTTGTTCACATAGCGTCCAATACTAGGGGTGTTGGAACGCAGACCCATAGATGGCACTGAAATTGCCACTCTACACTCCAACGATGGTGTCGATACTGTAACACTTGGCTATATGACCAAAGTGTTGACAATGAAAACACATGACAGCTGAGGACACCCAGGGTGTTATGGGACTGGATAGTAGGTAGGGGCCTGGGAAGTTGAAACAACTAGGGGGGCAGCTCGTCAGTTTTCCAGATGATAATCTTGTTTAGTGGCTTTCCCTCCAGACATGATGAGTCTTGCACTGTACACACCTGATAACTCTTTCGCATAGAAGATGTCAAAGTCATGGGAGTAGAAAGTGACAAGGTACTCTTTGTATCTCCTGGAGACATGATGCAGTCCACAACTGTCATCAAGGAACCATACAAGACCAAAGCAATAGATTGTACGCACTTCTCTTCACTATCAATATTACAAGAAATAACTAAACTAGTGTTTTTTTTCCACATGAAAATGAGTATTAATTATACCATTACAGACCTTTTTAATTATTGGGTAAGACAAGTTCAAGTAAGTAAGTAAGTAATTATCAAAAGAAGGCACCAAACCGGGAAGGCTATGTAGCACCAAATGCGCAAAATAATCAGAAAGCGTTAAATATCACCAAGGATGCCAATACGAGAACAAAAATGCATAAGGCGAACGATATCAAAAGTATCAGTCACCAAGAATTCTATTGAGGGACAGGTGACCGCGAGGGGCGGTCGGAAAGCAAGACACACGCTCGTCCTGGAAGTCAGGACATTCAAGAAGGACATGCACGACCGTAAGAGGGACAATGCAACTAGGACAATAAGGAGCAGGGCGGCGCTCCATCAAGTGACCATGGGTTAAGCGAGTATGGCCAATACGCAACCTCGCCAGAGCTGTTTCCCACCGCCGGTTACGGTGGAAGGAGGACGGCCACGAGGAAACACAACATTTAAGAGTACGGAGCTTGTTACCAGTAACAGACAACCAAGAGGCCTGCCAACGGGTAAGGACTGAGGAATGGATAACCGGGTAAAAGTCGGAATACGGAATGCCTTTACGAGAGATGGGACAAGAGCGGACAGCTTCCTTGGCGGCAGCATCCGCACGCTCATTTAAAGACACACCAATATGGCTGGGAACCCAACAAAACTCAACCGACTTAAATTTACTGTGAACAAGAAACAGCCAATGCTGGATCTCGACAACTACTGGATGAACCGGAATAAAGGACTCGAGAGCCATGAGGGCACTACGAGAGTCAACAACAACTAAGACAAGTTCAAAGAGTCACTTAAAGGAAAGATTAAGAAAATCTCTAAAAACAAAATCACAGAAAATTTTGAACTGTAGGATAACACTAACGTTGGGTATTGTGGAGGTAGACTGAAGCATGCCGACATAAATGTAGATACAGTTCATCCATTGCCTTCATCATGAAATACATGCATCACAAAGTTGATAGGTTTACAAACATGTCAACCAATAACTAAACATGGTAAAGTGTAAGACACTCTGACTCCAACTGAGACAACACTACTGGATTCCTCCAGGGCATCAGTCTGTTAAAAGCATCTTGGAAGACTACGTAATGCTGGCAGTATGCTACAGTGTGTGTCTGTAGCCTCGCTCTCCACCGACTTCTAAAGGTTGTGCATCTACCTCCTGTTGAAAGACATTGTGCTTTTATTTAATTGGTACAGACAATAAATGTCCTTTAAATGCATATATCTGTATATTCACCTGTGATACAACTTGGGAAGTATGTTTATATTTCACTGTTTGTAGCTCAGGTAATAATATTTCATAAAAATTTTCCAACTCGGGGAAGTATTTATGAAATATCATTAATACACACACACTTCTTACCTCAAGAAAGTAAATTATGTTAAACTAGCACAAAATGCGTGTTAGGTTTGGTTTAATATGCAAGTAAATATTAAGGTACAAATACATAGAGTACACTTCGTTTTCTCTAAAAGGGACTGGGCAACTTATCTTGTAACTAACTCTACACAAAGCGAGCGTCAGCAGAAGTGGACGGCGCCACACCACATTAGTAGAAGACTCCTGGTTTAACCTTTACGTCGGGCAAAGTTCTTGACGCCTCCTCCGCCTGGGAGCTGCCGGTTCACGTTTGGCTTTGCGATTTTGGATTTGATACTGACGTTTGGCATTCCTCTTCAACGGTCCTGTTGTACGATGCTTGGCACATATATTGTCTTGGATCACAGGATTGTTGATAGATTTTTTATCACGTGATCTAGCCGGTTCTCCTGGCGGGGTGTCGGTGTCCGGCGCTGGCTTGGCCGAGAGGTGCCGGGAGTTGGTGGGTCTTAGTAGGCTCCTGGTGTGCCCTTAACCGTGGTGGGTGGCTGGCTTCTGCTCCGCCGGAGGGCACTGCATGACTTGTGCGTTTTAACAAAAGTAACGACCATGAGTTGGTCATTACTGCTTATTTTCCAGTTTCTGGGAGAGGACCGCCCCCGGGAAAGTGTCAGGCTTTTCATTGGGCTAGAGCATTGGCTTTTTATTCATTAGGTAGATGTGCCAGGGAGGCCTAATGGGTGGATGCAGACACAACTTGTGAGGGCAATAGGGCGAAAGTCCTTAGGGGAAGTTCCCAGAGACCCTGGTTTGCGAACAGGGAGGACAACGGCATCGAGCCAGTTCTCAGGGACTGACGACAACTCCCAGGTCCGATTATACAGACTCAGTAAATACCGAGACGTACACGGAGGGAGACGGCGAAGCAGCTCATAATGAATACCATCGGAGCCCGCCGCATTAGAACCGCAGAGGGCCCAGGGCAGAACGAAGTTCAGAGAGAGAGAAGGGATCGTTATAGGAAAGTCGAAGACGAGTGCAGAAATCTAAAGGACGAGATTCAAGGACAGGTTTACGAAGATGGAAAGATTGGGGAAGATGAAGACCAGAGCTAACAGAAGAAAAGTGGGAACCCATTACGGTAGCGACCTGCAACAGGTCTGCCACAAGAGTACCACGGAGGTGAAGGACCGGTGAAACATCGGGAACGAACTTACCCGCTATCTTGCGGATACGCTTTCAGATCTGTGGCAGGGGAGTTTCGGACGTAATTGTGGAGACATAAGATGCCCAACATTCATGTTTAGCCTTACGGATGGCCCTATGGGCCACCGCACTCGCTTTCTGAAAGAGAAGAAAAGAATCAGCCATCTGCAAACAGCGGTGCCTCTTCCAGGCTGCACGCTTACAGCGGACAGCCTGAGCACAGTCTGCATTCCACCAGGGAACGCACTTCCGTGGACCCCGAGAGGAAGAGCAAGGAATAGAGCGGAGGGCAGCGTTGAAGACAGTGTCATGAAAAAGGAGGAGAGCACGATGGAGAGGTTGAAGGGAGAGGTCAGAGAGAGCAGCACTGAGGGTAAATAGGTTCCAGTCTGCTTTAGCAAACTGCCACCTCGGGAAGGAGAGGGAAGGGCGAAAAGAGAAAAAAGAAACCTGGATGGGGAAATGGTCACTGCCATGGAGGTTATCAAGAACCTGCCACGTGAAATCTAAGTAAAGAGAAGACGAGCAAAGAGAAAGATCAAGACAGGAAAGGGTGCGAGTCTGAGAGTCCTAATGAGTGGGCTCACCAGAATTCAGAAGAGACGATAAACGGCTCAAGAAGGCGACCTCGGGTATTCTGAGCGACCTCGGGTATTCGTCAGATCACCCCCCCCCCAAAGAGAATGACGACAATTGAAATCACCCAGCAGGAGCACAGGCTCCGGCAAGGAGTCCAGGTGGTGTTTCAGATCAGGAAGAGAAAGCGGGACACTCGGGGGGAGATAAATGGAACAAACTGTGTACCATATCCCCACAAAGATACGAGCAGCAGAACAATGGAGAGGCGAAGGAAAAATTAAGGGGACAAAGGGAACATCAGAGCGAATCAAGAGAGCAGAAGAGTTAGAGTTAGGTTAGTTAGAAGAGTTAGAAGAGACAGACACAAAGGGGCGAAAACCGCGAAATCAGAAGTTGGAGTTCGAGGAAATTGGCATAATAACCTCGAACGTTCCATTGAAGAATAGACATCGACGAGAAGAGAAAGGACAACAACAGAGAACAAGGAAGAAATAAAGGCGAAAGAGCAACACAGCACGTCAAAGAATATCAGGGTCGGGACCAGGGTTAGCAAAGTCAGGGTTAGGGGGCATGGGTAAACTGAGCAAAGACGGAGAGAAGGAAGCGGGAGAACAGACCAGATGTCCGGAGGAGGAGGAGGAGACAACGGAGAGGAGCAGTCAAGGACTGCAGCAGGAAGAAGGGGAATAGAAAGAGGGGAGCGCACCTCAGCAAGGGCAGCGACCGAGAGGGAAGCAGGGTCCAAAGAACGCTCCATAGCAGGAACAGGGGGCGCAACCACTGAAATGGAAGGGGAAGGAGCAATAGAGCCAGTAGTAGGGGCCGAGGAAGAAAGCGAAGCCTTCTTACCCGCCGGGGAGGACGAAGGATAGGAGCCAGGCTTACGCTTCTGAATTAAAGAGACCAGTGTCCCAGCAACTACGTACCGGGCAATGGATTCCAGCGTCTCAACAGAAGCTGAACGAGAGCATACACGACGGCCGTTAGGAGAGCGATGGACATCAGCCTGCACCGACAGGCGGCAGGGAGAGTCAACAGTCTGAGGAGAAGGATGGGAAGGAGGATCGGAGGGAGACGAGGAAGAAGACACAGGAGACATAGCAGACCTGTTAGAAAGAAGGGGAACCCCAGACAGAGGACCAGGAATGGGACCATTCGGGACAGAACTCAAAGGAACAGAGGTGGGGGCAGTGGGCGTATCAGGGTCCAAGGCCCGGAAACGGTTGTGAGTCTGAGGAAGGGGGGGGGGGGGGGAAGGACGAGGAGAGGAAGAGCGCAACACGCGAGCATAAGAGATGTTAGCATAAGGCGGGAGCCGGCGAACATGGCGCCTCGCCTCAGGAAAAGATAAACGCTCCCAGTGCTTCAAGTTGAGGACGGCTGCCTCAAGCTTGTAATGGATACAGGCACGAGAGAAGGTAGGATGGGCCTCACCGCAGTTGAGGCAGCGAGCCTGGGGAGAAGTGCACTCCGACTTAGAGTAACCTTCACCCCCACACAAAGGACAGAGAGAGAGAGTCCCAGAGCAGCAGAGGGCACCATGCCTACACCTCCAGCACTTGTTACAAAGCCGAGGAGAAGGAATATACTCCTGGACAGAGCACCTGGCACCAGCAAGAATGACAGAGGATGGAAGGGTCCTACCATAAAAGGTGATCTTCACAACCCGAACGGATTGACGGCGACGACCACGAAGGGGACGAGTAAACGAGTCTACCTGGAGGACAGAATGGCCTTGGGCATCAAGGATATGCCGAATGTCATCGTGGCACTCCTGCAGATTCCAAACACCGGTATCAACATGGGGAAGGAGGAGAATAGTGCCACCACTGGCATTCAACCGAGCGTTTTTTTAGACCCGAACAGGGATCTCGCCAAGGCAGGATAAGGCAGCCAAGCGGGAAGCTGCATCCTGAGAAGGACCAGCAACGGCACGTGTACCAAGACGAGTGGGGTTAAAGGTAACAGACGCATCCACGGAATCAACAAGATGCCGATGTAGGGAGAAATCGTCAGGAGGCGCAGAATCAAGAGGAAGGAGATCAATGTATTTGGCCCATGAAGCAGGACCAAACAAGGCCTAATATGCATCAGTACGGAAAGGAATCGAGCGAGTGCAGTTGTGGCTTGGACGGCGTTGAGAACCCCCAGAGAGAGGGGACAAAAGGTGCAGTAGTCACAACGAGAGACTTAGCCACACCAGGGGACGAAGTGGTCACCACTGGGGGCTTGAGGTTCGGCCCAACCACAGAGGAGAGAGGGGAGCTGGGGGAAGAAGCCTGGAGAGTCAAAGGAGGAGCAAGGTCGGGGCCCAACACAGCGGGAGCTACCTGGTTGATGGGGTTCTGGGAGTTCTTCTACTCCCCAAGCCCGGCCCGAGGCCAGGCTTGACTTGTGAGAGTTTGGTCCACCAGGCTGTTGCTTGGAGCGGCCCGCAGGCCCACATACCCACCACAGCCCGGTTGGTCCAGCACTCCTTGGAGGAATAAATCTAGTTTCCTCTTGAAAATGTCCACGGTTGTTCCAGCAATATTTCTTATGCTTGCTGGGAGGACGTTGAACAACCGCGGACCTCTGATGTTTATACAGTGTTCTCTGATTGTGCCTATGGCACCTCTGCTCTTCACCCAGCTACAGAGCCTGGTCTTCCAAGACAGGCCGACTCGGGGGCTTGGTCGCTTCCCCCCCCCCCCCACGAGCCTGAGAGGGTACAACAAACATTTAATGACATACATACGAAGAGTGATAAATTCATCCACGAATGTGCCCCCATACCCACCATGGAACCACAATTAGAGGCAGGACACCCAACAGGAAGCTATCGCCGATCATGCCGGGGCCCCCTAGGGGTGCGTCGTGAGTATACGCCCCACAAACGCCACCTTAAGAACCGTCAGTCCGTCGAGATCGGGTTCAGGGACTAAAGGGGGATTGACAATAAAAGGTTCCCCTCGCTCGAGACGTTGGGTACTGCAGTTCTACGGGTGCAAGAGTATGCCTCCTCAAGCACCCGGGCGTCAAAATAGAAGAAATCCAAAGGAATAACCAAAACAAGCAAAAGGTCGGCAGGAAACGACAAGCAGATAGGAGAAGAGGGGGGAGAAAAACGAAACATAAGGAAAAGGAAAAGCGATCCGGCACAATTAAGAGAAGACAGCAGCAGGAGTGCAAGGCCACAAAAGGACAGAGGACTGTCCCATGGAGCATCACACTCCGGCAGCCGTCTACTAAGCCTCCTCACGGCGCCAACGGGCCGGATGGGGAGGGGAGCTTCTAATAAAAACATCCCCAGCAAAATATCTGCAAGGTAATTTTCACCAATTATTATTGAAAGTATTATTGTAAATATAACTAAAGATTGATCGCCAAGTCTGTTAGTAAGTAGCCACGAGCTGGCAGCCCATTCATCGAGTCTTTAAATCTGGGGTTGTGCACACAGTTGTTCGAGGGATCTTTGCTGTTTGCATTATTTTGTATCTGTTTTAATTCAGCTTTCAATTCATATAGGAACAAAGTTAACATAACCTCATATCTACCCTATGTTCTATAGATACTCTCTGGTAAGGCCAGATGTTAATTGTAAGTTATAGCAGGCCATACTGATTAAAAAATTACTAAAATAAATATGTTAATATTAAGGTGATCACGAAGAGGTATTACTACCGAGGATCTACAGGAGCTGTTGCCAACCAAATAAGCAGCTGACAACTAGTGGAAGGTTAGGGTACAAAATACCAGTTGAAAGATTTTTTCTGTGGATTAGGCTACAGAAATTCTCCCAGAGATACAGGTACAACGGTTGTGGCGAGGAATGAATGCTGTACTAACTAAATGATTAAAAAAAAAAAAAAAAAAAAAAAAAAAAACTTCCCATCTCAAACGCTCGTCCCATCTTCCCCCACGTACACTCCATCTCCATTAACGCCTACCTACACCCTCAAACTTCCCAGTCACCCCACGTCTATGTCACAATTTTCACTGTACAATATCTCCTTCACTGTAACATAAAGGTGCTCCTAGAACACAAATCTGTCATCTGAACTTACATGTCAAGGTCTGAGTACACTAATGCTTAGACAGATGTTAAAGTCTATGGGCAAAGGGCAGAACATTTATATCCAAAGACTTCATGAAGACGGTGAATAGGGGAAGAGACATTTTAAGGAGGGCATAGTTATTAAATAACTATAGAATGGATCCTCAGCGATGCTCATGTGTCGAGCTTGTCTGTCTATTGTGTCCAGCAGACGATGTTCGTCTGTCTATCAGCCCACGTCTCTTCCCCATCTTCTCCACCATTTACTTTTTGCCTCATTCCCTTCTTCCCACCTTCCTCTTCCTACCTATCTTCTCCCTATTCATTCTTACTCTTCACCCGTGCTACCCCATTTCCCCCATCCCCCCCCTTTCACTCTTCACCCTTCCCTTTATTCCACCCTCTTACACACTACCTCTATTCTCCACTCTCCCACTTTTCACCTCCTATCCCTACTCCTTTGTTCCCCCCCCCTCTTCTACCTATCTCACCCCCACCTCTCCCATCCCGTTTTCACGCAATCTCGCTTCCTATTCACCCTTTACCCTCGTCTTCCCCATTTCCTCTCTTCTGTGCCTCCTTAGATTTCCCTTCTATTCCACACTCTGTCCCCTTCTCCCCTTCCCTCTAAAGCATCCCTCCATTCCACTCTTACCCTCTCCCATCCTTTTCTATCAGAACATGCGGTTCCAACAAGCACACAATGTAACACAACCTTATTTTTTTCAATTCTTACTATAATGCAATGTTGTAACAACATAGTTTTAAATAGTTGTAGTTATGTTGTGTGTGTGTTTGGATATTATCAAGAACTGGAAATCTTTTGAAATGTTGCCTGGAAAACTAAACCCCCATTTCATACTTCCTTCTAATCACTGGGATTCGGATTCGGAGCCAATCATTTGTAGTGAGGAACATGGGGGTCTGCCCCAAACACCCTATGACACTCCCCATCCTCTCACAAATCACCACGCAGAGTTCCATGATGCTAGCCCCAAGTGCCTGCAACCTAAGACAAACAAATGTATTTTATCTTTTATACATATAGATTATCTTAATAGAAATTATTATTTTCATTCCATATCTTGTTATTTATTTATGTAATTATTATATGTCAGCGAATAAAACAAACATATGTCAAAGTAAACTTCGTGATAAATCTAGAGAATAAGTTATCGACTACCTAATAAAAATTGGAAGGATGTTGAGGACAGATTTGTACCATCTTAAATATAGTTAATTAAAAATAATTATGAAACTAGTCCGTGGTTCAATACACAGAATCTATAAACAAAAAAAGAGAAACCTAACAAGAAAAAGAAGCAAAGAACAGAACAGAAGCGAGCATTAACAACAACTTAAGAGAGATTAATAGGCAAGTAATGTTTACAAGGGATGCAAAAAAGTAATATGATAATGCAACCCATCCTCAGACAAGTCCATTCCATCCAGTGGTCGACCCAAAAGATGCATTCGTCAATGTTAACATGCTGTTCAATCAAAATAGAAAAATCTAAAATATAAATTAATATTGTTATATATTAGCATACTGTGCATATTTAGTTATTGGTTAAGTTAGGTGTTTAGGTTAAGTTGACGATTGTATTTGTAGAACGTCGGCGAAACATTTATAGCAACCCGTCCTCGACCCAAGTCCATTCCATCCCAGCCCGTCCTCGAGCCAAGTCCATTCCATCCCAGCCCGTCCTCATAAACAAAGGGTAAAGTTCATTCCATGCACCTACCAAACCCCCTGTTTATGAATGAAAAATGGTTTACACACGACGAACAACTGATGACGTCTGAACACTTATTTTGAACAAGTGCTGTGCTGACGAGTTTTGTTCGACCCACTAAGCAATAAACATCCCATCCTCCAAACAAAGACTCAAAAGTGATTCCAAGCACCAGCGAAACCCCCTTGTTTATGAATGAAAAACGGTTTACACACGACTCACAACTGTTGACGTTCGAACACTTCCGGAACAAGTGTTTCACTGACGAATTTTGTTCGAACCACAACGCTGTAGACGCTTCACCCAAGTACTACAAATACAAATAATCGCCAACAGAACCTAAACACCTAACCTATGCCTATATATTCACAATATGCTAATATATTATAATAATTTAAATTTGAGAAAATTCCTGTTTTGAATGAACAGCATGTATAAATTGATGAACGCGTCTGTGGGGTCGACCGCTGGATGGACAACCCTTTCTCATACCAGGCTGTTTATAGCAGCGGCCGTCCTCCCCAGACGCATTCATCAATTTTAACATACTGTGTATTAAAAACTGGTTTGTTCTCATATATAAATTAATATTCTTATACATAAAAATTGTATGTATGGTTTAGCAGAGGTTAGGTTAGGTTAAGTGTTTAGGTTCTATTGGTAATTATTTGTATTTGAAGTATATGGGCGAAGTATTTATTGAATTATTGTTCGAACAGAGGACGTGAGCGAAGCACTTGTTCTGGAAGTGTTCGGGCGTCATCAGTTGTGAGTCGTGTGTAAACCGCTTTTCATTCATAAACAGGGGGTTTGGCGCTGGATTAAACAGCTTGGATCGTTATATTCGATAACGGGATAAATAACTACTACGTTCAACAGAGTGGTTCCAGCCCGTCCTCCAAACAAAGACCCAAAAGTGATTTCATGCACCCTCCAAACCCCCCTGTTTACGAATGAAAAAGGTTTACACACGACTCATAACTGATTTCATTCAAACACTTCCGGAACAAGTGCTTCACTGACGAATTTTGTTTGAACCACAACGCTGTAAATGCATCACCCACGTACTACAAATAGAAATAATCGCCAACAGAATCTACACACCTAACCTAACCAGTGCCTATATATGCACAATATGCTAATATTTTATAATATTAATTTATATTTGAGAAAATGCCTGTTTTGAATGAACAGCATAGCATGTACAAATTTTGAATGCGTCTGTGGGGTCGACCGCTGGATGTAATGGACTTTAGTCGAGGACGGGTCCAGTGGTACACGAGGGGTTGGAGCTTCAACTAAGTTTTTCTTTTTACTATTTGGATCAAAATCATCTGTTGCTTTGTTTTGTGTGTACTGCTAATGGGGCTCACTTGGGTGATGCTGAATTCTGATTTTACTTAACTAAGTCGCCTATTTAATTAAAACTAAATCACCTTGAGCTGTATTAGTGAATACTGGTACGACTTGTACGCACCGCTTGTTGAACTTACAGGGACAAGAAGTTCGTGATCTAGGAGATGAATTTAAAACCTGTATCTAAATACGCTCAACCAGGGCGCCTCATCAGTACGTACCATACATAATAAAATAATTTTCACCAGGTATATGTAAACACACATGCATATAAAAAAAACTTGTATAATATAAAAATATATATAACTAAATAATATTATCCTTCAGGTATAACAGTAACCAGATGGCTTACTAGGTATTATAATATAATAAGTATGCACACTAGATAATTGTAACTACTAAGACAAAAATACAGAATATAAACAAACAGACAAAACTTATCGGACAGTTGACTCAACAGCCCGCTCTCAGCTACTAACTCAAACTGGCGTCGGAAGCCGCTCTCGCCCCCTCCACAACATAACGAATGGTAAATTTATATAAAATTAATTTACTTAAATGAGCAATATAACTGGGTTAAGGCAAACATTAGAATAACTTAAATATGAATGATCAGGTTGACATGCATTACCAGAGGTAATGTATTTTATATAGAACAAATATATTTAATGAGAATAATAAAGAGGAAACTGCTGGCAACTACACAACTGAACAGGATCAAAATTTATAATAATGAAATTCACAGGTCGTGGACGTGCGACTAGAGCTAACCCGCTCCTCTCAACTGTGTTGCCAAACTATATGACAATTTTATAAGTAATATATATACATGACTTCATGCAAGAACAAAACATAATCAATGTGAGTATTCCTTAAATTTAAATAGTAATATGTAACAAGTACCTTAACGGTTGCTCCTGCAGGAGTGTTGTGATAAACAATATGTTAGGTATTAAGATAACTTTTCCCATGTACATTTCATTGATAACAGAATGAATGGATATTAGTATTAAATTTTGAAACCTAATTCAAAACATATTAAACTCAAATATGCAGGCAAGAAACTTTATAATAAATTGTCACAATATTGGAATGGCGGTTGGGAACAGACATCATGCGGGAGGACAGAAACAGACAGGGAAAGACTCATACAGACGGACAGAGACAGACAGGGAGAGACTCTGCTAAGACAATTTCGTTGGGATCGGGTAAAGACCATCATTCCCTGGGCTGGAGTGGCAGCCTATCCTCATTGTATACGAAAGTATTCTGTGTTAAAGTTGTTGTAGTGCCTGACGTTACAAAGGGAAGGATGCATTATACATAAGTGAAATGTGTAGGCAGTGGCCCATGGTGTGAGGAAATTTTTCACATTTAGGTTACTCAATTTATATAATCTTTATTATAATAAATATACCCCAGGTATATTTTCTATGTAAAGCCATCAAAACGAAATTAAAGTTAAGTTTATCTTCAATAGGAAGAACTGTAATTAATTCCTCCATTCATTGTGGAGAAAATGTGACCGTCATGTTACAAACACACAGTACAGAGCTTATTTCTGTCTGGACTTAAATATTTAATGCGTACAGTCTGATGACTATTTTCAGCATGAATTAACAAACAAAATAAAAACTGAAGTGAAAGAAAGTAGAATAAAAACACCTCTCCTTCCGGGAATATCATAAAGTGTTACGGGAACACGAGTGCTTCCTGGCCGAGGTGTCGCCATGCTGCTCTGAACCCAGACCAGATGCACGTGACGTGGTGCTATACGTTTCCTTGCATATTATCAAGATTCCTGTGGAATACACCACTGGTCGACCTCCCCCACAATAAGGAACGTGCTTTGTTCCGTTTCTGACAGTGATAGGGAGTGGTCATTCTTAGCTACTTGTCTTAGGCAGTTACAAGGCAGGATCAATCACCCCTGAGCGGTAAGACTCCCCAAAATTCAATTACTAATTCGTGATTAAATAATTCAATACATTTTGTGTGCATTACTGCAATGCATATTGTGGGCCGCTGGAGACCAGACTGCGAGCACCATCGTGCTTGGTACCATCCAGCCAAGCCTCGCCATAAGTCCATTGTTGACAAGTTGAGGAACTGGACCCACGTGAACCATTCGCCACTTCCTGCAAAAAGTTTCAGCCTCATTCACAGCTTAGCTGATGTTTCCTCATATTATTAGAAACTAATTAATCTTATTAAATTAAATAATTCTAATTCTTATCTTAATTGAATAACTGATTTATTTTAGTTTAGTTATTTATAATTATTGAGTATTTAAAACCCCCAAGTGTGTGGGAAATCACATTGTGGAGCTGTGAAATACTCCACTACTTTATATGAAATAAACTTATAATTAAATTAATAATTTAATTACCTATTTATTTAATCAAATCAAATAAATATTGCTCCCAGAAGTAAATTCCCATACACGGAATAAGTCGGCCATGTTTGAACATGTCTGCACAGATACACTAACCTTTGGCTATGTCTCATAAAATATGGGCTGTTAACAGTAGTGTCAAGGGAACCACATTCAAAGTACCCGGCAGTTGGAATGTTTCATGTCAATCAGGTGAAGCTGGGCTCCTGGTTGGTGGACGGCGGACCTGCGCAGTGATTGTGCACATCTCCCCCGAGCAGGCATGGGGGCAGAGACAAGACGGAGACGAACCGCACCTGACTGCAAGCAGACCTGTTACTGACGCCTCTTGGACAGTGGTTATCCAGCCCCATATTGGCCAGCTTTCTTTGACCTCGCCCATCCTCTTCCATGAGAAGCCATCGTATTGCTTCAGCCCTCCTACCAGAAAACTTCAGCTCAAGGTGAGCAACTGTCTTCCTTATTATGCATATATATGTATATGCATAATATACATATAGTATATATTACCATGTGGTCGGTCGTCCCATACCCATAGGCGACCGCCTCCCCACTGGGGAAGTGAGTTATCGGCGAACACAGTGATCAAGAGGACCTTGCCACGCTGTCTGCATCATCATTCTGCTATATCTGATTGAGGCTTCGTGTTCAACGTCACAATAATAAATTTACTGTCGTCGGTTGCACCATAGATGTTCTCCGGTTTCCCAGGCGTTGATCCATGTTTTTCAGCTGTGTTGCCTGAGATATTGTGGTCCTTGATTTCGGTATCTGTGCATTATTCCCCATTTCTTGTATTTTCTGTGATTCTATATTTTGTCATATTTTTGCTCCTGAACTTAGAGTATCCTACGGCTCCCATTCATCCAGCAAGTTTCTCAAGGGTAGATTCAGTTTCTCGATTTTTTGCTCTGTTCAATGTGCCAATTTTCTCCATTTTTGGCAGTTTCCTCTATTTTTTCTGAATTTTGACATGTATTCATTGTCCTCAAAACGACGTCATCACCCTGTAATGATGGGGAGGAGGTGAGGAGTCACAATAACGTGGTTGAAAAATGTTGACCCATTTTTCACCCTGCCCGGCCCCGGCCATATTTGTTTCTACATTGGCCGAAACGCTATGCGTATTAGTGGCTTTAGGTATTATATGTACTAGCTCTATCTATAAATCCAACATTATGTTTGTAAATCAACTACGTATGTACTTTTCCTGAATAAAAATTTATTTATTTATTTATTTATACAATTTATTTATTACATGCTCTCGGCCCGCCCCACCAGTTGGCGTTTCCACTTGCCACTTATTTTGTATCTTGCGGTTTCTATGCATTTGATAGTTTTTTGTTGTTCTACCCCATAATTCCAGGTTTTCTCATTTTTTTTTTGTTACTGAGATGAGAGGAAGAGGTTCCATACTCTTGGATTCAGCCCCGCCGTTCATGAGCGTATGCGGACTCGGTGTTATTGTTTGCTTACGCTAGCAGAGGACTCAATAGCTTCAGTTCTTCAAAATGTTTGTCACACCTCGGTTGTGATATATTGTAAATCTTCTGCACAAACTTTCCTCATATGTGTGGCTCCAGGGAGACATATGTGTCAAGAAAACTAGTGTAGGTGTATTTAAAACTGATTAAAGGAGAACTGGTTTCTACCTGGTGTGCACCATAAAATTTCTCCATTCACCTGAGATACATGTTTTCTTTATTAATAAGTGCATGAACTTAAAACATATATGCATTGGTAGATATAGATATAAGTGCATTAATCTAGTTTTAAGTGACTAAAGACATTTACCTGAAATAAATATGTGAAATATATTGATATATCTGTATTAAAGTGAGTGATATTAATGAATATAAATAGTTGAAACATTGAAATATTAAAACCTGGAATATTGCGGTTTGAAACTTTCCACTAGTTAAGGTGGCATAAATTCATGTGGTACTCCTGCAGTGACCAGTTGGGTACTTAGACATATTCTTACCTAAGTTGCACTCTCAAGGGTGCCAGGTTGTGCCTTGTTAAACACTATGTGCTTAGAAACAATTATTTGTAAAAGTAAATGTAAATTTATGACAGTTTCTCATATAGACAAACACCCTAGATTTAAACGCATGATTCTAGGTGCATGACTAAGTTAAGTGTTCGAACTTACGATTATCCAGTACTATTAGATGTTCAATGCAATTCCAAGTATGGTTTAAGTTTTCAAATTCTGGGAGGGAGTAACGTTGGGTTCAGGTAGTCCTAAATATTGGGACCAACCCTGTTTTTCTCCATTCAGAATTTGTACAGTGAGTTATTACCTCAAGAATACTGGATAATTTCGAAGATTCACCTACATCCATTAGTTACTTTTTTGGATGTGGAATACTATTCTTGAACATTTCTAGAATTAAGGTCTATTCCCTGGTGTCTTATTTTTAGTATCTGTAACCTGGCTGTGAGCGTACATTCTGCACAAAATATTTCTGAGCTTTGGCTTTTCATTACTGCAGGATTCCCCTCCTCCACATAAACTTGGCACCGGTTGGCGACCTAGTAGCACTACCTGTGTGTCGTACATACTGGCCAATCGAATTGTAAAGTTTAGACACGCACAATCACGGCAGACAACATCCACCGAATCTCCCACCTTCGGGTTGCAACTCCCTTATTGAATGCTCTATCTTTTGACACGGACCCGTCCCCTCAGGGATCGAACTCCATTATGCTCATGGGACCAAATGCTAGGGATCGTTCACACTCGCCATCAATTGATGGGGATGCCTCTGGTGTGTTTGGAGGTGCTGTTGCATGCAGTCAGGTCAAACATACGTCTCCACCTCCTGGTACTCATGAGTCGGGTAGTTCCCATTTTATGCGGTAGGGGAGTGCCTCAACTCAGAGGTTGTCTCATTTAACTCGTCGTCCCATTCGACATCCGTCCGCTAGTTCTCAGAATTCTAACTATGACGACTCCATTCACCCTGGCCGGTGGACCGGTCATGGCCGACAGAAAAATTCAGTCCGTTCACCATCTCGGGAGTTGGATTATGATGGAAAATCCGATTGGACTCTGTTCTATCGTCGTTTCACATCCTATGCAGCTGAAAAAGACTGAAACGGAGCTACTTCCCTAACAAATTTAGGTTGGTGTCTCAAGGGAAAAGCAGGCGATTTTTACAATCGGATACTCGACCGAGACCCATCCATTGACTGTACTCGTATGATGCATAAGCTCATAAAGCGGTTTAGGGACAGGGAGGTCTTGGATGTGGCCATGATGAAATTTACTCAGGCCCATCAGGAGCCTCTTGAAGAAATCGTTAAATGGGCTCACACAGTCCAGCATTTGGCCCATCAAGCCTTCAAACATCTACCGTGGGGGTGGGGGGGAGGAAGAAGTGCAGCTGGCAATCATGGGACTTGGCCAGGGATTACTGGAAAAGCGCTAAGCTGAATATATTTCCAATGCTAAAATTTCATCCATGGAAAAGGCTAGTGATCGGGCTCAGACTTTTCAACATAACTCTGTTGCTATTCACAGGTCCACAGGTTCATCCACATATGGCTCACATTAGCGGATGTCCCAAGGCCCAGCTGTGCAGATAAATGCTGTGGGTAGACCTTCTCGATACGAACAACTTTCCAGGAATTTGAGGGATTGAGGCGTCTTACAGACGCTATTTTGTCATCTCGTTATTGTCGTAGTCTATCACCTAGGCGGAATAAGGAGTGTTTCGCATGTGTGGAAGATGGCTCGCCAACAGGGGGAACATTCCGACAGCAAGCTGCATATATTATTCAATGATGAGAATTCGTCTTTAAACATGGACGGGTTGGCTCAACAGGCCTAAATCCCACCCAGCCACCACCAGGCCAGCAACGTCTACCTAGAGTACAGCCCTGGAATGTTGTAAGTAATCTGATGTTAAAAATCAATGAGATTCACTTTTCACCTTTGAGCAACCCTGCAGAGGGTCAGCAGATGTTATATATGCAGCCTGAAAGCTCGCCACGTGAAGTTCCCTTAATGCTTGAGTGCAGGACCAGAGAAGTAAGCGTACTTCAGGACAATACGTTAGTAGAACAACCTGCTCAAGTGCAGAAGACTGCCCAGACAAATATCCAATCTTCAGAGGAGGGGTTAGAAGAAACGACTGGTTCAAACATTAATATTGTATTGGATATAGGGGAAGAAGCATCAGATATGGACAAGGATGATGAACAGAGTTTGGCGACGCTAGGTGGGAACACATCAGATTCCTTCAATGCTCCAATGCAGGACAGAAGGGGTACTTCATAACCTTGCGTTTACTGCACAAACGAGACAGGATCAGGAAGTGGCTCTGTTGAACAGCCAACCTTCAGAGAGAGATTAATAAGACTAGAACAGCGACGTGAGGGTGTCCTCTCATCTCATTTTAAGGGAGGAATTAGGTTACAGGAGCTGCTCAGTGGGAAACATAATTATAGCAGGAGGAACCACAGGAAGGAGCCACTTCCTTACAGGAAGCAGGGCCCTTTAAAACACAATTCGGAAACGAGTGCTCAGAAGAAAGTAAAAGAAAAACTAGCAGTTGGTCAGTTCCTGGAAGTCATAGATCCAATTGCTTTCCCTTAGGATCCTGGGGGTGAGCTGTGTAGAAAGTGTTGCTCTGTCAAGGAAGGAACCATAACGAAGGAGCAGCACTTAGGTGTGAGGACCATTACTAGGGTCAATCTCTAGGAGTGAATCTTAAAAGAAAGAAAGAAAAAGAAGAAAAAAAGCTGCAGTGTGTAAATAAATCCTGATCAGTTCAGTGCACAAAAATAGTACTACCTCATTCAATCACAAGAATTAGATAAACCAACACCATGTCAGTACAGTAATCATGAACACAGTCACAAAGGAATATACTGTACTTAAATTGTTACATTTTTTTTAGGTAAACCATAACTGGTCTCTTCTGTTGCTATATATACCATTCCACCCCTCAATGTGAAGCCCGTGGAGGGGGGTCCTTTCCAAAAGGACACACTAAATTTAAATGAAGTTTCTAATACACCCCTTGCTTTATAGAGACGGGGGGGGGGAGTGTGGAGGGAACCACATTCAAAGTATCTGGCAGCTGGAATATTTCATGTTAGGTGAAGCTGGGCTCCTGGTTGGTGGACGGCGGCCCTGCGCAGTGACTGTACGCACCTCCCTACCCCCCCCCTCCCCCCGAGCACGCATGGGGGCGGAGACAAGACAGAAAAGAACCGCACCTGACTGCAAGCAGACCTGTTACTGACGCCTCTTGGACAGTGGTTATCCAGCCCCATATTGGCCAGCTTTCTTGGACCTCACCCATCCTCTTCCATGAGAAGCCATCGTATTGATTCAGCCCTTCTGTCAGAAGACTTCAGCTCAAGGTGAGCAACTGTCTTTATTATTACTCACATATACACGTGGTAATAAGCCTATTACCACGTGGTCGGTCGTCCCATACTCTATAGGCGACTGCCTCCACAATATATACGTGTTGTCATCAAGAATATATGTTAGTTCAATATATATGTTCTATATGTCAAGACACATTTGTCAGGAATTCTTGATTCAATAAGTTTACATTGATGATTAGTGATTGATAAGTATTTATTTGGCATTATTCCGCCCAAGATGAGCCTTGTTACCTGATTCCACAGTTCTGATAGTACGTGTGTCTTGAGTATTTGGCCTCCTCTCATTACAGAGTGAATTGTTTTCCAATATTCAATACTAGATGTACCCGGCCATGTGTTGCTGAGCCACAGCAACCTTTCCTCATCCTTCCCACCATTACCCCCTCCCCTGTCCCCTCATCCTTCGCACCATCCCCCACTCTCGTCCCCTCGTCCTCCCCACCATTCCTCACTCCCTTGTTCGATGCATTCTCAAATGTTTCCATCAGAAAATTGAGAACACCAAATGATCTGATGTTCCCATCGCTGAAATATAAGAAAAACAGTTAAAAAAAAAGATACGAAAAATGGTGAAAAAATAAAAAAATAAACTGTACTCACGAAATAAACAGTGTGGTAAACAACACAGCTCAATTTCAATGCAAGTCACGCAAAATAATTAAATCAAAATGTAAATCAATCGAAATCTACAAAAATTAAATTTATCAATGAAATCGGAAACATTGAAATGGAATCATAACATATTTAGTATAGCGTGTGTTGCTCTTATGTGCAACAGATGCCACTGTTTCTTAAAAAGAATATTTTTACCTGTCACAGGTGTGACATCTAGGGTTATACTTAGGAAATGAACGGTAAGATAAACAACACAGCTCAATTCCAATGCAATGTCACACAATATAATTAAATCAAAATGAAAATAGATCGAGATCTATGAAAATTCAATTTATCAATGCAAGCGGAGCATTGAAATGTAATCATAACATATTTAGTATAGTGTGTATTTCTATTACATGCAACAGATGGCGCTGTTAAAAAAAAAAGTGTTTTTTACCTGTCACAGGTGTAACATCTATATAGTTGGTTTATAAAAACATGAACATATTCAAATGGAACGTTGTTTCAAAATTTTAAATCAATCAGTGAAGAACTTTCGGAGGTTACAGCATATGTTGTTCTTACGTCCAACAGATGGCGCTGTTTTTTTTTTTTTTTTTTTTTACTTTTTCTTCCTGTCACAGGTGAGGCATGTATATAGTAGGTATATAAAAACACGCGTCTTTTTGAATGCAAAGTTGTGTCAAAATTTCAAAGCAATTGGTAAAGAGGGTTCGAAGATTTCGCTCACATGGAAAACACAATTTAAAAAAAAAACATGTTTTTTTCCGTCACAGACGTGACATCAATATAATATGAATATAAAAACCTGTTCGGATGCGAATGGAACGTTGTGTGAAAATTTCAAAGCAATCGGAGAAGAACTTTCGGAGATTAGCGATTTTGAACAAACGAACATTTACATTTTTATTTATGTAGATGAATACTCATAATTCTATTTTATAGTGTTTCAAATTTTCTTAAGAATTATAGAGTGATCACAAACTATTGCAACAATATAAAATAGAATAATGAGTATCCAATATGAATTCTCAAGGGTTAATAGCATGTCATTATTAGTAATAGAGGAAGTGTAAAAATGTATCTTTGTGCTAGTATGGATCCATAGTTAGAACGTTGACGGAACTTCCTCCGTGGCAGGATTGAATAGCATTGCATGTGCGTCAACTGCTGTTGATGCACATGCATAGCTGATTCTTCAACTGTGTGATAGTTGGGTTGATACCTGGTGAGCGTGGGTGTCTTTGTATTTGTCTGTTTCTTAAGACATTTTGAACTTTAATTTATGCATTTGTTCCCAGACGTAATTTTATTATTTTTAAAAGTTCTTATTTGCGAGGTTAAATTTGAAAATAATTAATATAGTAAATATTTGAACAATGTTATTACTGTGATCCGTGTCACCATGTTATATTTGGTGTACTTAGAGATGATGTGTTGTGTTATACTTACCAAGTCTGTGTTTCATGTGGTGTTATAGAGACCACAGGTTCATGTGGTGTTATAGTGACCACAGGTTCATGTGGTGTTATAGTGACCACAGGTTCATGTGGTGTTATAGTGACCACAGGTTCATGTGGTGTTATAGTGACCACAGGTTCATGTGGTGTTATAGTGACCACAGGTTCATGTGGTGTTATAGTGACCACAGGTTCATGTGGTGTTATAGTGACCACAGGTTCATGTGGTGTTATAGTGACCACAGGTTCATGTGGTGTTACAGTGACCACAGGTTTATGTGGTGTTATAGTGACCACAGGTCCATGTGGTGTTATAGTGACCACAGGTTCATGTGGTGTTATAGTGACCACAGGTTCATGTGGTGTTATAGTGACCACAGGTTTATGTGGTGTTATAGTGACCTCTGGTACATGTGGTGCTATTGTCACCACAGGTTCTGAGTCAGTTATATGTAGGGTTCGACTCGCCCCACACGAACACCAGCGTTATTAATAGGAATCCTGAATTTTCAAACATTATTCATAACACGGTTCTGCTTTTTATCATAACTAAATGATACAACTTATGTGTCATTACCTCGTGATGTTTTGGTGCAATATTAAATCACGAGCCCCAGTGTTTTGATTGTTATGAATTTGAAATAGTTTATACAGATATAATATTTTTGTATAATCTAAGTCAAAGCCAAAGGCTACGAATTGATAATATAAAGCAACGTGTTGGTATTTGTGGCAAGTGAGGCAGGGAGGAGTGATATACTGTTATGCGCACCGCAGGTGGTTAAGAGAACTGTAGCGATGGTTAGGCGTGGCGTGAGAGTTACGAGCGGCGGAAGAGAACACCAACTGTGTGGAACTAATCTGAAGAAGTATAGTGGAGGAGAGAGGTGAGCAGCCCTAAAAGAACAGACCAACAACGTCGAGCTCTGCATCAGCAAGGTAACGAAAGTCAATTACTGTCGTAGCTTGCATCTCATAAGCTGACTAAGGCTTGCTTATGGTCATTAGAATTTAGGAGGCTGCAGGAGACCTATTGGCCCATGTGAAGGCAGTTCCCATTTACAATGACCTGAACTTATTCGTGTACATGTGTGATCGGTGTCTGCGAGATATTCGTCCTAGTTAAACGAAACATTGAACTTCCAATGAAAGAGTGGAATACATCACGAGGGCCTGATAGGCAATCATCTTTTTCATCATTATTCAGTGAAGGAAGATACATTTTCATGCAGCTTCACCTGAGTGATAATTATTGACATTTTAAGTCATTAGAATGCCATGTTTACTGTAATTTATTTGAAGCTTATTTAGGCGGAGTCTTGGATAGGGAGTAGCTCTATTCTTGCATATTTGAATGACATTGCCAATGGTATAATATTTGTCCAGAGAAACTGAATGTTTTGTGTACCTTTTTTTTTTGCAGGGATATTCCTGTGCGAGCCCTAAGCCTCTGGATGGCCCACTGCACGAGCCCTAAGCCTCTGGCTGGCCCACTGTGCGGGCCCTAAGCCTCTGGCTGGCCCACTGCACGGGCCCTAAGCCTCTGGCTGGCCCACTGCACGGGCCCTAAGCCTCTGGATGGCCCACTGTACGGGCTCTAAGCCTCTGGCTGGCCCACTGCACGAGCCCTAAGCCTCTGGCTGGCCCACTGTGAGGGCCCTAAGCCTCTGGCTGGCCCACTGCACGGGCCCTAAGCCTCTGGCTGGCCCACTGCACGGGCCCTAAGCCTCTGGATGGCCCACTGTATGGGCCCTAAGCCTCTGGCTGGCCCACTGTGCGGGCCCTAAGCCTCTGGCTGGCCCACTGCACGGGCCCTAAGCCTCTGGCTGGCCCACTATGCGGGCCCTAAGCCTCTGGCTGGCCCACTGTGCGGGCCCTAAGCCTCTGGCTGGCCCACTGCACGGGCCCTAAGCCTCTGGCTGGCCCACTGGGCGGGCCCTAAGCCTCTGGCTGGCCCACTGCACGAGCCCTAAGACTCTGGCTGGCCCACTGTGCGGGCCCTAAGCCTCTGGCTGGCCCACTGCACGGGCCCTAAGCCTCTGACTGGCCCACTGCACGAGCCCTAAGCCTCTGGGTGGCCCACTGCACGGGCCCTAAGCCTCTGGCTGGCCCACTGTGCGGGCCCTAAGCCTCTGGCTGGCCCACTGGGCGGGCCCTAAGCCTCTGGCGGGCCCTAAGCCTCTGGCTGGCCCACTGGGCGGGCCCTAAGCCTCTGGCTGGCCCACTGGGCGGGCCCTAAGCCTCTGGCTGGCCCACTGGGCGGGCCCTAAGCCTCTGGCTGGCCCACTGGGCGGGCCCTAAGCCTCTGGCTGGCCCACTGTGCGGGCCCTAAGCCTCTGGCTGGCCCACTGCACGGGCCCTAAGCCTCTGGCTGGCCCACTGCACGGGCCCTAAGCCTCTGGATGGCCCACTGTACGGGCTCTAAGCCTCTGGCTGGCCCACTGCACGAGCCCTAAGCCTCTGGCTGGCCCACTGTGAGGGCCCTAAGCCTCTGGCTGGCCCACTGCACGGGCCCTAAGCCTCTGGCTGGCCCACTGCACGGGCCCTAAGCCTCTGGATGGCCCACTGTATGGGCCCTAAGCCTCTGGCTGGCCCACTGTGCGGGCCCTAAGCCTCTGGCTGGCCCACTGCACGGGCCCTAAGCCTCTGGCTGGCCCACTATGCGGGCCCTAAGCCTCTGGCTGGCCCACTGTGCGGGCCCTAAGCCTCTGGCTGGCCCACTGCACGGGCCCTAAGCCTCTGGCTGGCCCACTGGGCGGGCCCTAAGCCTCTGGCTGGCCCACTGCACGAGCCCTAAGACTCTGGCTGGCCCACTGTGCGGGCCCTAAGCCTCTGGCTGGCCCACTGCACGGGCCCTAAGCCTCTGACTGGCCCACTGCACGAGCCCTAAGCCTCTGGGTGGCCCACTGCACGGGCCCTAAGCCTCTGGCTGGCCCACTGTGCGGGCCCTAAGCCTCTGGCTGGCCCACTGGGCGGGCCCTAAGCCTCTGGCGGGCCCTAAGCCTCTGGCTGGCCCACTGGGCGGGCCCTAAGCCTCTGGCTGGCCCACTGGGCGGGCCCTAAGCCTCTGGCTGGCCCACTGGGCGGGCCCTAAGCCTCTGGCTGGCCCACTGTGCGGGCCCTAAGCCTCTGGCTGGCCCACTGCACGGGCCCTAAGCCTCTGGCTGGCCCACTGGGCGGGCCCTAAGCCTCTGGCTGGCCCACTGGGCGGGCCCTAAGCCTCTGGCTGGCCCACTGGGCGGGCCCTAAGCCTCTGGCTGGCCCACTGGGCGGGCCCTAAGCCTCTGGCTGGCCCACTGCACGGTCCCTAAGCTTCTGGCTGGCCCACTGTGCGGGCCCAAAGCCTCTGGCTGGCCCACTGCACGGGCCCTAAGCCTCTGGATGGCCCACTGTATGGGCCCTAAGCCTCTGGCTGGCCCACTGTGCGGGCCCTAAGCCTCTGGCTGGCCCACTGCACGGGCCCTAAGCCTCTGGCTGGCCCACTATGCGGGCCCTAAGCCTCTGGCTGGCCCACTGTGCGGGCCCTAAGCCTCTGGCTGGCCCACTGCACGGGCCCTAAGCCTCTGGCTGGCCCACTGGGCGGGCCCTAAGCCTCTGGCTGGCCCACTGCACGAGCCCTAAGACTCTGGCTGGCCCACTGTGCGGGCCCTAAGCCTCTGGCTGGCCCACTGCACGGGCCCTAAGCCTCTGACTGGCCCACTGCACGAGCCCTAAGCCTCTGGGTGGCCCACTGCACGGGCCCTAAGCCTCTGGCTGGCCCACTGTGCGGGCCCTAAGCCTCTGGCTGGCCCACTGGGCGGGCCCTAAGCCTCTGGCGGGCCCTAAGCCTCTGGCTGGCCCACTGGGCGGGCCCTAAGCCTCTGGCTGGCCCACTGGGCGGGCCCTAAGCCTCTGGCTGGCCCACTGTGCGGGCCCTAAGCCTCTGGCTGGCCCACTGTGCGGGCCCTAAGCCTCTGGCTGGCCCACTGCACGGGCCCTAAGCCTCTGGCTGGCCCACTGGGCGGGCCCTAAGCCTCTGGCTGGCCCACTGGGCGGGCCCTAAGCCTCTGGCTGGCCCACTGGGCGGGCCCTAAGCCTCTGGCTGGCCCACTGGGCGGGCCCTAAGCCTCTGGCTGGCCCACTGCACGGTCCCTAAGCTTCTGGCTGGCCCACTGTGCGGGCCCAAAGCCTCTGGCTGGCCCACTGCACGGGCCCAAGCCTCTGGCTAGCCCACTGGGCGGGCCCTAAGCCTCTGGCTGGCCCACTGCACGAGCCCTAAACCTCTGGCTGGCCCACTGAGCGGGCCCAAAGCCTCTGGCTGGCCCACTGTGCGGGCCCTAAGCCTCTGGCTGGCCCACTGCACGAGCCCTAAGCCTTTGGATGGCCCACTGCACGGGCCCTAAGCCTCTGGCTGGCCCACTGTGCGGGCCCTAAGCCTCTGGCTGGCCCACTGGGCGGGCCTTAAGCCTCTGGCTGGCCCACTGTGCGGGCCCTAAGCCTCTGGCTGGCCCACTGGGCGGGCCCTAAGCCTCTGGCTGGCCCACTGTGCGGGCCCTAAGCCTCTGGCTGGCCCACTGGGCGGACCCTAAGCCTCTGGCTGGCCCACTGGGCGGGCCCTAAGCCTCTGGCTGGCCCACTGCACGGTCTCTAAGCTTCTGGCTGGCCCAATGTGCGGGCCCTAAGCCTCTAGCTGGCCCACTGCACGGGCCCTAAGCCTCTGGCTGGCCCACTGGGCGGGCCCTAAGCCTCTGGCTGGCCCACTGCACGAGCCCTAAGCCTCTGGCTGGCCCACTGTGCGGGCCCTAAGCCTCTGGCTGGCCCACTGCACGGGCCCTAAGCCTCTGGCTGGCCCACTGCACGGGCCCTAAGCCTCTGGCTGGCCAACTGCACGAGCCCTAAGCCTCTGGATGGCCCACTGCATGGGCCCTAAGCCTCTGGCTGGCCCACTGTGCGGGCCCTAAGCCTCTGGCTGGCCCACTGGGCGGGCCCTAAGCCTCTGGCTGGCCCACTGGGCTGGCCCTAAGCTTCTGGCTGGCCCACTGGGCAGGCCCTAAGCCTGTGGCTGGCCCACTGGGCAGGCCCTAAGCCTCTGGCTGGCCCACTGGGCGTTTCCTAAGCCTCTGGCTGGCCCACTGCACGGTCCCTAAGCTTCTGGCTGGCCCACTGCACGGGCCCTAAGCCTCTGACTGGCCCACTGTGCGGGCCCTTAGCCTCTGGCTGGCCCACTGCACGGTCCCTAAGCTTCTGGCTGGCCCACTGCACGGGCCCTAAGCCTCTGGCTGGCCCACTGGGCGGGCCCTAAGTCTCTGGCTGGCCCACTGGGCAGGCCCTAAGCCTGTGGCTGGCCCACTGGGCAGGCCCTAAGCCTCTGGCTGGCCCACTGGGCGTTTCCTAAGCCTCTGGCTGGCCCACTGCACGGTCCCTAAGCTTCTGGCTGGCCCACTGCACGGGCCCTAAGCCTCTGACTGGCCCACTGTGCGGGCCCTTAGCCTCTGGCTGGCCCACTGCACGGTCCCTAAGCTTCTGGCTGGCCCACTGCACGGGCCCTAAGCCTCTGACTGGCCCACTGTGCGGGCCCTTAGCCTCTGGCTGGCCCACTGCACGGTCCCTAAGCTTCTGGCTGGCCCACTGCACGGGCCCTAAGCCTCTGGCTGGCCCACTGGGCGGGCCCTAAGTCTCTGGCTGGCCCACTAAGTGTTGTTTATATCTGTTTTACTTGGCCGGAGTATGAGTATTTATGACTCGTATGGTCGCTTCAGTAAGATTTTGATCCACGTGTTTAACAACTTCTTCTGCTTTGTTGAATCCGAGTTGAAACCCTAATGGATTTGTAACTCTGCACAGTGTGAGATAATGTTCCAGTGGTCTGTTGTGGTTGTAACTGTGCACTGTGTTAGATAATGTTCCAGTGGTCTGTCGGGCATTTCTACACAGTGCTGACATTTCCTCTCATCTTCCGGAACCTGTAAGCCTATTTCCCATGCACATGGGTATCCAAGCCTGATGCGACGTAAGTGGTTTTGTGCATGATTTTAGTATGTTTGGAGTCATGGTTTAATATAAAATTTTCTTATTATTTTATGTTGTCATTTATTAACTAGATTGTTTAAGTGCGTGTGAACATTAATATGCTAATGGCAGTATTGCTTATGTTTGTAATTAAGTAATTTTTGAAGTCAAAACATTAGGTGAGCAAAACCTTTATGTTATATTTAGAGTTCAGATAGTGTATTAAATTATTACTAAGTTGAAAGCATTTAGTAAAAGTAAAGATCAGTTATTCAAGTCTAGTCACTGCGTTCACTTTTAACTGGGTTCTCTAATGAACCCAACGTGTCAAGGGTACTCAGGATAATGCTGAGCTTCTTGTATTTTACTTTGCTGCTGGTCTTACAACTCTGGGGTAATGCTGCTGGTCTTGCAGCTCTGAGGTAATGCTGCTGGCCTTACAGCTCTGGGGTAATGCTGCTGGTCTTACAGCTCTGGGGTAATGCTGCTGGTCTTACAGCTCTGGGGTAATGCTGCTGGCCTTACAGCTCTGGGGTAATGCTGCTGGTCTTGCAGCATGGGGTAATGCTGCTGGTCTTACAGCTCTGGGGTAATGCTGCTGGCCTTACAGCTCTGGGGTAATGCTGCTGGTCTTACAGCTCTGAGGTAATGCTGCTGGTCTTACAGCTCTGAGGTAATGCTGCTGGTCTTACAGCTCTGGGGTAATGCTGCTGGTCTTACAGCTCTGGGGTAATGCTGTTGGTCTTACAACTCTGGGGTAATGCTGCTGGTCTTGCAGCTCTGGGGTAATGCTGTTGGTCTTACAACTCTGGGGTAATGCTGCTGGTCTTACAGCTCTGGGGTAATGCTGCTGGTCTTACAGCTCTGGGGTAATGCTGCTGGTCTTACAGCTCTGGGGTAATGCTGCTGGTCTTACAGCTCTGGGGTAATGCTGCTGGTCTTACAGCTCTGGGGTAATGCTGCTGGTCTTACAGCTCTGGGGTAATGCTGCTGGTCTTACAGCTCTGGGGTAATGCTGCTGGTCTTACAGCTCTGGGGTAATGCTGCTGGTCTTACAGCTCTGAGGTAATGCTGCTGGTCTTACAGCTCTGGATAATAATAAAGCTCATCCGTTCATTTTTGTTAATCACTGAATCTTGTAGTAAGTTTAAAGATTCAGAGCTGACTTGAATGTGCGTGAAACACGTATTCCGATGGTACTGATAAGATGATAATGGTAACAATACTCAAGTAAACAATTACATAATTTACACACACACACAGAAATCACAATAGCGTGATTCATCGAATGAACAAATCCACAAGGGGCCGTGATGATGGTTCGAACCTACGTCCGGGAGGATCCCAGAGGCGCATTAAGGATATTAGTTCCAAATATGCCAAAAACATGCAATAATTGAAAACTAGTTCGATTTCAATCAAACTTTTTGGACGAGTTGTATATGAAGAGGGTTTCATCTGGTCCAAGTCTCAGCATCGTAGCATAAATAGGAAGGGAGAAAAAAATATTGAATTAGGTGTCAAAAATTTTCCAAAATGGTCAAAAATGATCATCAAACAAAAGTGTCAACTGAAATCATGTCTATGACTCTCAGCTATCACAATAGCATATATTAAAAGGAAATTATAATTAGTTTTATTAAAAAAAATTAGTTATTTTTTATTTGTTTATCGGGCGATTTGCATGAATACAAATACATGTGACCTGACTGCACGTAAGCCTATCTGTAAGAGGTACCAATTTTGGAGGAAATTGGTTGATGTCAACCTCAGCCTTAGATGGCAGCACCTTAGGCTTTAATATTTTAAAGATTTAATTTTCAAGTTACATAAACGAGTTGGTACTCTTTCATTTTTATGCAAGTTACATGAAACTTACACCTTATATGTAAAGTATATGTCTCTAAAATCTGAAGGAAGCATTTTTCCTAAATTCATTTATTGATTATATATATAGCAATAAACATGATATATTAGCATAATTTTGGGGGGAACTTTGACTATTTGTATTAGGAAAACTAAAGATGTTTTGGAAAATCTCCTTCTACAGATCCTTTATTATATGCTAATGTGTCAGAAAAGAGTCATAGAATGATTATATCTGAAAAGGTGAAAGTTTTCAACTCACTTGAAAATGTGTAATATTCGTTGAAAAAAAATAATATTAAATCTCCCTTTCTCTTTAGGCTGCAGTACCCCCTCCCCGCTCAGCTCGTTGTCGCCGTGTGGGGGCTTAGTGGGCGGCTGTCGGAGTGTGATGCTCCTTGGGACAGTCCTCTGTCCTATTCTAGCCTTGTGCTCCTGCTGCCGTCCTCTCCAATTCTGCTGGGCATCTTTTCCTTTTCCTTCTGTTTCGTTTTTCTCCCCCCTAGGAGGCCCCGACAAGATCGGCGATAGCTTCTTGTTCGGTGTCCTGCCTCTAATTGTGGCTCCATGGTGGGTGTGGGGGCACATTCGTGAATGAATTCTTCTTTTCGTCAAGATGATAACCCCTGTTTTGGCTGCTTCTGGTTTACCTTCTCAGGCTCGTGGGGTGGGCGACCAAGCCCCCGAGTCGGTCCGTATTGGAAGACCGGGCTCTGTAGCCTCCGCTGCATTGGGGCCCCGACCTTGCTCCTCCTTTGGCCTCTCTGACTCCTTCCCCTGGCTCCCCTCCCTCCTCTGTGGTTGGGTCGAGCCCCAAGCCCCCAGTGGTGACTACCTCGTCCCTGGCGCGGCTCCTTCTCTAGTTGTAACTACTGCGCCTTTTACCCCCTCTCTCTCTGGGGGTTCTCACCGCCGTCCTCGTCACGGCCGCCCTCGCTCGATTCCTTCCAGTTCTGCTACCTATCAAGCCTTGTTTGGTCCCGCTTCGTGGCCCAAATATTTTGATCTCCTCCCTCTTGATTCTGCACCTCCTGACGATTTCTCCCTTCATCGACATCTCGTTGATTCTGTGGATGCCTCCATTACTTTCAACCCCACTCGTCTTGGTACACGTGTCGTTGCTGCTCCTTCTCAGGATGCTGCTTCCCGCTTGGCTGCCTTATCCTGCCTTGGCGAGACCCCTGTTCGGGTCTCAAAGAACGCTCAGTTGAATGCCAGTGTTGGCACTATTTTGCTCCCACCCCATGTTGCGACCGGTGTTCGGGACATGCGCGACTGCCACGACGATATTCGACATATCCTTGCTGCCCAGGGCCATTCTATTCTCCAGGTGGACACGTTTACTCGTCCCCCTCGTGGTAGTAGCCGTCAACCCCTCCGGGTTGTGAAGATTACCTTTGATGGTAGGACCCTTCCACCCTCTGTCATTCTTGCTGGAGCCAGGTGCTCTGTCCAGGAGTACATTCCTTCTCCTCGGCTCTGCAACAAGTGCTGGAGGTTTGGGCATGGTGCCCTCCGCTGTTCCGGGACTGTCTCTCTCTGTCCTTTGTGTGGTGGCGAAGGTCACTCTAAGTCGGAGTGCACTTCTCCCCAGGCTCGTTGCCTCAACTGCGGTGAGGCCCATCCTGCCTTCTCCCGTGCGTGTGTCCATTACAAGCTTGAGGCAGCTGTCCTCAACTTGAAGCACCGGGAGCGTTTATCTTTTCCTGAGGCGAGACGCCAGGTTCGCCGGCTCCCGCCTTATGCTAATATCTCTTATGCTCGCGTGTTGCGCTCTTCCTCTCCTCGTCCTTCCCGCCTTCCTCAGACTCACAACCGTTTCCGGGCCTTGGACCCTGATGCGCCCACTGCCCCCTCCTCTGTTTCTTTGAGTTCTGTCCCGAAGGATCCTCCTCCTGGTCCTCTGTCTGGGGTTCCCCTTCCTTCTACCCGGTCTGTCGTGTCTCCTGTGTCTTCTTCCTCATCTCCCTCCGTTCCTCCTTCCCATCCTTCCCCTCCGTCTCTTGACTCTCCCCGCCGCCTGTCGGTGCTGGCTGATGTCCATCGCTCTCCAAACAGCCGTCATGTGTGCTCTCGTTTAGCTTCTGTTGAGACGCTAGAATCCGTTGCCCAGTACGTGGTTGCTGGAACACCTGTCTCTTCACGTCAGAAGCGTAAGCCTGGCTCCTCTCCTTCCTCCTTCCCGGCGGGTAAGAAGGTTTCGCTTTCTTCCTCGGCCCCTACTTCTGCCTCTCTCGCTCCTTCCCCTCCCATTTCGGTGGTTGCGCCCCCTGTTCCTGCTATGGAGGTTTCTTTAGCCCCCGCTTCCCTATCAGTTGCTGCCCTTGCTGAGGTACGCTCCCCTCTTTCTGCCCCTCCTCTTCCTGCTGCTGTCCTTGCCTGCTCCTCTCCGTTGTCTCCTCCTCTTCCTCCTCCTCCGGACCCCGCCCACCCACCTCTGATCTGTTCTCCCGTTTCCTTCCCTCCGTCTTTGCTCAGTTTACCCATGCCCCCTAACCCTGACTTTGCTGACCCTGATCCCGACCCTGATATTCTTTAACGTGCTCTGTTGCTCTTTCGCCTTTGTTTCTTCCTTGTTCTCTGTTTTTGTCCTTTCTCTTCTCGTCGTTGTCCATTCTTCAATGGAACGTTCGAGGTTATTACGCTAATTTCCTCGAACTCCAACTTCTGATTTCGCGGTTTTCGCCCCTTTGTGTCTGTCTCCAGGAGCCGATGCTTGGTGCTCGTCCTGGTCGTTTTCGTGGCTATTAATTTCTCTCCCCCCCCCCAGCTGTTGCTGGGGCTTCTAATTCTTCTGCTCTTTTGATTCGTGCTGATGTTCCCTTTGTTCCTTTATTTTTTCCTTCACCTCTCCATTGTTCTGCTGCTCGTGTCTTTGTGCTGAAATGGAACACTGTTTGTTCCATTTATCTCCCCCCGAGTGTCCCGCTTTCTCCTCCTGATTTGAAACACATAGACTCCTTGCCGGAGCCTGTGCTCCTGCTGGGTGACTTCAATTGTCGTCATTCTCTTTGGGGTGAGGTTCTGACGAATACCCGGGGTCGCCTTCTTGAGCCGTTTCTCCACTCTTCTTCCCTGTCTCTTCTGAATTCTGGTGAGCCCACTCATTTGGACTCTCGGACTCGCACCCTTTCTTGTCTTGATCTTTCTCTCTGCTCTTCTTCTCTTTACTTAGATTTCACGTGGCAGGTTCTTGATGACCTCCATGGAAGTGATCATTTCCCCATCCTTGTTTCCTTTTTCTCTTTTCGCCCTTCCCTCTCTTTCCCTAGGTGGCAGTTTGCTAAGGCGGACTGGACCCTATTTTCCCTCGGTGCTACTCTCTCTGACCTCTCCCTTCTGCCTCTCTCTCGCGCTCTCCTCCTTTTTCATGACACTGTCTTCAACACTGCCCTCCGCTCTATCCCTCGCTCTTCCTCCCGGGGTCCACGGAAGTGCGTTCCCTGGTGGAATGCGGACTGTGCTGGGCTGTCCGCTGTAAGCGTGCAGCCTGGAAGAGGCACCGCCGTAGGCAGATGACCGATTCTTTTCCTTTCTTTCGGAAAGCGAGTGCGGTGGCCCGTAGGGCCATCCGTACGGCTAAACGTGAATGTTGGGCATCTTATGTCTCAACAATTACGTCCGAAACCCCTCTGGCCCAGATCTGGAAGCATATCCGCAAGATAGCGAGTAAGTTCGTTCCCGAGGTTTCACCGGTCCTTCACCTCTACGATACTCTTGTGGCGGACCCGTTGTGGGTCGCTTCCGAACTGGCTTCCCACTTTTCTTCTGTTAGCTCTGGTCTTCATCTTCTCCAATCGTTCCTTCTTCGTAAACCTGTCCTTGAGTCTCGTCCTTTAGATTTCTGCACTCATCTTTAGCTTCCCTATAATGATCCCTTCTCTCTCTCTGAACTTCGTTCTGCCCTGGCCCTCTGCGGTTCTACGGCGGCGGGCTCCGATGGTATTCATTATGAGATGCTTCGCCATCTCCCTCCGAGCACGTCTCAGTATTTACTGAGTCTGTATAATCGGATCTGGGAGTCGTCGTCAGTCCCTGAGGACTGGCTCGATGCCGTTGTCCTCCCTGTTCGCAAACCGGGGTCTCTGGGTACTTCCCCTAAGGACTTTCGCCCTATTGCTCTCACAAGTTGTGTCTGCAAACTCTTTGAACGTATGGTTAACGTTCGTCTGATGTGGTTCCTGGAACACCATCACCTCCTCTCCCCTTCTCAATTTGGTTTCCGCAAGTGCTGCAGCACGACAGATGTCCTGGTGAACTTGGAGGTCTATATTCGTACTGCTTTTGCTGCGAAGACCTCCGTTGTTGCCGTTCTTTTTGACCTGGAAAAGGCTTACGACACCACTTGGCGTTATCATATCCTATCTCAACTTCCTTTTTTTTTGCCTTCGTGGTCATCTCCCTCTCTTTCTCCGCAGCTTCCTCTCTCGTCGTTCCTTTCGGGTGCGCCTTGGTACCGCTCTCTCTCCCTCTTTTCAGCAATACGAAGGTGTGCCCCAGGGTAGCGTTCTGAGCACTACTCTTTTTCTGGTTGCCCTCAATGGTCTTCTTTCCTCTCTTCCTTCTGGTGTCTTCTCCGCTCTCTATGTCGATGATCTTACCCTTTGTTGTCAGGGTGATGATTCGCCTCTCCTTCAACGCCGGCTTCAACTTGCAATTGATGCCGTGTCGTCTTGGGCCACAGATCATGGCTTCAAGTTCTCTACTTCTAAGCCTTGTGCCACGACCTTTACGCAGAAACGGGTTGTTCTTCGTCCCTCTTTGTCACTTTATGGTCATCCCCTTGAATACAAAGATTCCGCGAAGCTTTTGGGGTTATTCCTTGAAACTCGTTTGTCTTGGTCTCCCCATATCTCTTACCTCCGTGTTGAGTGCTCTAAGGCCCTTACCCTCCTTCGGGTCTTGTCCCATACTTCTTGGGGGGCAGATAGGCGCACTCTCCTTGCTTTACATTCCTCTCTCGTCCTGTCTAAGCTCGATTATGGTTGCCCTGCTAACTCGTCTGCTTCTCCTTCTACTCTTCGCCGTCTTGATGCTTTGCACCATACTGGGTTGCGCCTCAGTTCTGGTGCCTTTCGTTCGACTCCCATCCTTAGCTTGTATGTTGACACTGGCTTCCTGTCTCTCCAGGACCGCCGTGATCGCTACTGTCTTCGCTATCTTGCGCGGTCCTTGCAACATCATTCCTCTCGCCTCTGTCGTGCTTTAACTTTTACCCCTCCTGCGGTTCCTGTTCCTCTTCACCACCTCCCTCTTTCTGTCCGGTTATCTCGCCTACAGGATTCTCTTTCCGTCCGTATTTCTGATGTTTCTTCTCGTGTTGTTCCTTCTTTGCCCCCGTGGAGGGTCCCTCTTCCGCGGTTTTGTACATCCTTGACCCGTGTCACTAAAGCTTTTACCCCTCCTACGGTTCTAAAACGCCTTTTTCTCGAGCACTTCTCTTCTCACTCCCGCTCCGTTTCTGTCTTCACCGATGGGTCTAAGTCTGCGGACGGTGTTGGCTACTCTGTTGTTTTTCCTGATCGCACTTATATGTGTCGCTTGCCTCCGGAGTCTAGCATCTTTACAGCGGAACTTTATGCTATTCTCTATGCTCTTCGTCTCCTGCTTTCTCGTTGTCAGTCTTCCTTTGTAGTTGTTGTTGACTCTCGTAGTGCCCTCATGGCTCTCGGGTCCTTTAATCCGGTTCATCCAGTAGTTGTCGAGATCCAGCATTGGCTGTTTCTCGTTCACAGTAAATTTAAGTCGGTTGAGTTTTGTTGGGTTCCCAGCCATATTGGTGTGTCTTTAAATGATCGTGCGGATGCTGCCGCCAAGGAAGCTGTCCGCTCTTGTCCCATCTCTCGTAAAGGTATTCCGTGTTCCGACTTTTACCCGGTTATCCATTCCTCAGTCCTTACCCGTTGGCAGGCTTCTTGGTTGTCTGTTACTGGTAACAAGCTACGTACTCTTAAATGTTGTGTTTCCTCGTGGCCGTCCTCCTTCCACCGTAACCGGCGGTGGGAAACAGCTCTGGCGAGGTTGCGTATTGGCCATACTCGCTTAACCCATGGTCACTTGATGGAGCGCCGCCCTGCTCCTTATTGTCCTAGTTGCATTGTCCCTCTTACGGTCGTGCATGTCCTTCTTGAATGTCCTGACTTCCAGGACGAGCGTGTGTCTTGCTTTCCGACCGCCCCTCGCGGTCACCTGTCCCTCGATAGAATTCTTGGTGACTCGGATACTTTTGATATTGTTCGCCTTATGCGTTTTTGTTCTCGTATTGGCATCCTTGGTGATATTTAGCGCCCTCTGATTATTTTGCGTATTTAATGGTGCTACATAGCCTTCCCGGTTTGGTGCCTTCTTTTGATAATTACTTACTTACTAGGCTGCAGTATTGAAACTTGGAACAATTGCAACCCTTTTCATATACAACTAGTAAAAAAAATTGGTTGATATTGAACAAAGTTTAAAAAACTAACTAATGCCTCCTTAGTCGACTGTGCTACGATATGGTTAAATGAATTGCAACCGGGAGTGCCACTGCCCTCACACAGATTCTGCAGCTTCTCCGAGACACAAACTAGGATTTTACACAATTCCCTGATGCACCCAGGCTCTGTCAACCAGATGTTCAACCTCTCGCCCTTACTTCAATACATTTTAATTCAAAGAGGTAGAACATCTGGTTGACAGAGCCCGGATGCCTGGAGGAATTGTGGAAAATCCTAATTTGTGTCTCGGAGAGGCTGCGGGATCCGTGTGAGGGCAGTGGCCCTCTTGGTTGCAATTTTTTTGACCATGTCGTGGCGCAGTCGACTAAGGCGCATCTGAGATAATTACGGACGTAGGTTCGAACCCTGATCACGGCCCTTGTGGATTTGTTCGTTTAATTACATAATTTTGTTGACCTTTGCCATTTTCTATTCGATTGTTGGACTGATATCAACATGATGACTTACAAGCTGAGACAGCAGCACAAGGAACATGACTTACAAGCTGAGACAGTAGCACAAATGTAACACGGGACAGGGTATTAGCTCTACTTTGTCCTTTACCCTGACCGTGCATATACTTACTTAAACTTAATTCCAAGGGACCCCAGAGCTAACTCTCAGCCGAATCCCACTCCACATGGTCTTAGCCGCTTGATCAGCTAAGATTCTTCAGCCACGTGACGTCGTACTAGATTTTCTATCAAACTCAAGGATCTCTTTACGACGCCACCACCAGACCATTAACCAAACGCAGTCAATTAATCGGGGTCTGGACCGATTACTCAATCATTTAACCCTTGGGACTTCATCCCCAAATTACTTGGAAAAGGGGGAAGAATTTATGTTAAGTGTGGGAATTACTCAAACAAAACAAAGGGATATATTAAACTCTTAACTGTGCTAGGCTTGCGACCCAAATAAACCAGGACCTAGATTCAGGAAGCTCTGTGTATTTCTTCGTAAGTGGGTTTGCTTCGAAGGTTCCTAAGTGCGCCCTAAGAAGATGCTTAGGTGCGATTCAATAAGGTCCACTTAGGAAGAAATTTGTTGGTGCACCTGCGTGCCGATAGGTCACTACTGTGTTTCGTTTGGCCAATCAGAGAGCAGCAACATTCTTCATATTGAAGATTTAGCGCTGGTTTATCGGAGCTCTACTGTCTCCTATTTACGTCGAATTTTCTTATAAAATTAGTATATTTCGAAGTAAAACAATGTTTTTTCAACTTCTACAGCCAGCACCGACATTGTAGTAAACAAATATGTTACATTTGTTGTTTACCTACGTAATTCTAAGAGATACTGTGTAGCTGTCTTTGTTGCTCGGAAGATGCGCTGACAATTATTGTATATATTTACTGAATTTACCCAAGGGCCACTAACTATCTAGTGGCCTCGAAGAGGACAGAAAGCCGGCGGCTTGTTAAAGGGCCCGCCAATTGTCTTAATGATATTTTTTAGCTGGAATTTGGCATTTACGTCTTCTGCGGGTAGGCGGTTCCATGGGTTTATAGCCCTCTTGGTGGAAAAAAAACATCTGTTTTCAGTCCTATTTGAGAAAACATACTCTCCACACACTATATCTGTGATTGCCCTGTTATCAGTGACTTCATACCAAATGGAATGAGGTACTTAGAGCTTTGCAATTACTTCATACACTCAGGTATATTGGCAGATATTCTTGTGCTGTACCCAGATTTTGCCAGTGGAGGCTAATAGATCAACATTAAGTATTTTGTTCTCTCCTAATTCCATGTATGACTGGCCATCCTGTGAGGTGAGGATGTTGGATGAGCTTGTAGCTGGTTTTTGATCTACACTGTGTGGTCCTTTATACAGAATAGGGAAGCAGCACATTGCTGTGTATACCTAAACATGTTTAAAAATACATTGTTTGAGAGGAGTCTGGTAGAAACTGGTAAGAGTAATTATAATATAATGTTTCCATGATTCAGTGCTTACCTCTTGTGAAAATTGCTTAGAGTTGTTTAGTCAGAGTTGATTTGTTTTTTGTATTGAGGCTGGTATTTTCTAAATTGATTTCATGTACAGTACTGTATGTCTAACCATCCTGTGAGATGGGAGTTTAGATAAACTTATAGCTAGTTTTTTATCTACACTGTGTAATATTCCATATAGAATAGGGTAGCAGCACATTGCTGTGTATACCTAATCTTCTTAATAAAAAAAAATCAGTAATAAAGATTTTAAATTATAGTTTGTATTATTACAAATTCAGTACTGTATTATCCTTATTAAATCATGTTGACCATGGATCATTAAGATCTCATGTTGTTATGTAATAGTCATATTTCTTTTGAACTGCTAATCCATGCTAATCATTCATTAAATTGTGCATTATGTCTCAATTTTTCACTTCCTTGGATATACTGTACAGTACAAAAAGATAGGATAAAAATAAACCAGTAATATTTCTTTCATTATATTTTTCATTTAAATAACTGCATCAATATTTTTACAGCTGACAGGATTTGTTTTACCATACAGGTGCATTATTTGCTAAAAAAAATTGGTTTATTGTTACACACAATGGTGCTACATAGCCTTCCCAGCTTGGTGCCTTCTTTTAATACTTACTGATTAAACAATAAATAATAAATACATTTTATTCAGGAAAAGTACATAAAGTTGATTTACAAACATAATGTTTGATTTATAGACAGAGCTAGTACATACAATACCTAAAGCCACTAATACTCATAGTGTATTAGTTTCCATTTCAGGCAAGGTGTGGGGGAAAAAAACACAGACTAAAACTTAATAGTAATCGGGATTAGGTATAAATTGTGTTGAAAGAAGGAATAAAAAATACAAAAAGAGGGGGTTAACATAGCATAAATCAGCAATTGCACATGTTGGTGAACAGCGTTGTTTAAAAAATAGCAAGACATGGGTTGACATTTAGGAGGTAAGTTAGGTTACATGGAGTTAATTAGGCAGTACTTGGTTTAACTCTTAAACTGGTTGAGAGAGGTACAGCCTTTGACATGATTCGGGAGGTCATTCCACATTCTGGGTCCCTTGATTTGTAGAGCACTTCTAGTTTGGTTACACACAACCAAATTGAGTAACAGGAAGAGGTCTTAGACACAAATTTGTTCCATGCTAAATGTAGAGGAATCAGCTGAGTATTCCTCAAATAAAATAAGTTGCCTCAGCTTATATGATAAATAAAATAAGCATTTCTCAAATAAGTAACTGCCTCACCTCACTGCCTTACTGCTACATAGCCTTCCCGGCATGGTGCCTTCTTTTGATAATTACTTGTTCCACACCCAAATTGTATAACAGGATGAGGTCTTGGACCCCTACTTTCCTCTCTCTTTTTTAATAATCTATATAGTCATAATTATAGCTTTAAGTATTCAATGAATAAAGTTTTTGAAATTTTTACCCTTCTCCTTACCTAACATCATTTGTGCAGCATATTTTTATTTTATGTCGCACCCAGATTTAATTTCAAAATCAAACCAAACTAAATAAATTAGAAATGGGTATGTATAGCTAAGGTACACCCTTACTACTAGGTGAACAAGGGCATTTGGTGATAGTAAATGATCCCATCAGGCAGGGCTCATCACCTTCTCTCATATTTCATGTTAACCAGTGTTTATTTACTTAATAACTACGGGTATAATATCTTGCTATTATAAAACTAATTCTACTATCGTCAAACACATATTTACTTCAAGTTTCAAGCAGAGAATGCATATATAACTAACATGAAGGACTCCTCTTCACTAGATTCACCAGCTATAATATTTTGGTCATGTTCCAATATCATAAATCGATCCCAGTGTTATGTTTTAGAGAAAAAATGACTTATATCCAGTTTACGTAAAGCTACGAGTGGTCGAAACCACACTTAAATCACGGAATGAACTTACGAAGGGTTTTCCACTTAGGGTGTTTACTTGAATATGGACGTAGCCGCCACGAAGTCGCTAAGAAGGAAAACGTTCTTAGCTAAGAGGAAAAACCTTCGTAAGTACCTTCCTGAATCCGGCCCCAGACTCGTGGAGACCACATGGCAAGGACATGCAAAATCATTCATGGAAATAATAAAATACCGAGGAACAATCTAATCATTTATTTATGCAAATCTAAGAAAAACAACTAATAAAAATCACTACCTGACATGACTCTTTAAAACTTGTAATATTCCCTATTGAGGCACGAATGAATTATTTCCCTATAACAAATCCCAGCAACTTTTACCTACTATGGAATCAGCTGACGGAGTGGTGATCTCGGGAGAGGTGGGAATGGTTGACCTTCCCCGTTGCTGACCAAACCCACACTGACCCTCCTAGCTCTCACAACTAGTGAGGCTAGTGGGTATTACTCCACCCGGTTTACTAAATTTACTAAGCAGGGTTTAAATTTAACAACTAATCTCTATTGTACTGAACAACCTAGATGGTTGAACTCTTATAAACTGATGATAATTGTACAGGCATCTTAGGGAAAGGCTATTTCCATTTACAGTATTGGCTAGTGATCTAAATTTGAACGTTGTGAATTACTAATGTGGTCACTCACTCGTGGGCCACGTGACCTTGACATGGTGAGTCATCCGGGACCCAAACTAGTCTCTACACATGCTGTCATTTCTCTGCCTGTATCCGACCCAGATCTCAACCTTCATTCTACATACATATAAACCTAATATAAACACATAAGCCAAATTAGTTATACTGCATTTTGCTGACATATTCATTATATGTTGCTTTAAAACAAAGGAGACGGTCATCTTAAGGTGTTAATCCCCAGAGAGATACCCCATGCTTCCAAGTCAGGTCGACTACCTTGTCACAGCATATTTTGTACAAGGGCGTATGCCACTGACCCCCATACAATTACCTATTTAAAACAGCTTCAGCTGTTACAACCCCCCCCCCATAAGTAAATTAGTAAACCTTGTTTTTTAGATATGAAAAAAATAAGGTTTAATATCCAAACCCACAATAAAAATCAATAAACCCATGCCTCAATCAAAAGCTACCCTATCTAATAAAATGACAATCATTAGATTGTACAGCAACCATCATAAAATAAACATTACTAATTTCATAAAAAATCCCGACTGTCAACTGACAGCAATCATATAACACCTGGAAACATACATCCTACACCTAGCTGATATAGCTAAACAAAATATCCCTAATCTGTCAGCAAAAACAAGCTTTTAAAATTCCTTGGCTCTTCATTAGCCAACCTCGTGTGCCTCATAGAGCAGGACACAATGCAAAACATATAGTAAACATATCTACCTAATGAACTTTCAGTCAACAGGGAGCAGAACACTGAACCGTGTACCATTCACTCCCTATCCAATGTCATCCTTGACATTCTGCCAATAAAAACAAACCCAGTTTTTATTACATATATCTAAAAATGTCACTACAACTATATGACAGGTTATAGCTGACTGTACAGCCAAGTGTCCGCTCTCAATTAAAGGGTGTCAATGTTTGTACTGGTCCGCCCCACCTGTGTTCAAAAACTCTTGAAAAAATAGCACAACATAATTTTCCATAACAGTTTTTTCTGGGCTTAGACAATCACACAAGGAGGTTTTTCAAGTACTGACCAAGTTATATAGGAGAATTTTCCACATATCACTATAACAGAGTTATATTGACTCTAATTCTCTTTTTCAACATTTAAAGAAAAGTGTCCAGGTGCTCTTAATAAGGGTGTTCAGAGCCTACTTAACTTTATCTTTTTGCACCAATTGTTCTTTTAAAATAAAAAAAAATCACTGATGATGAACGCTGAATGTAGTCGATGTCGATGACGATCTTGCTTCTACCATGCGTTGATGTAGATCCCTGGTCCTCTTGTACTCCCATCCCGGTACTCTTGAATGACGACAGAGTGTACCAGAGTGGAGCGCCAAGTGCCAATTGTAGAATACTGTTACTCGACCATTGCCCTGGCTTCTGACAGTTCACACATCTTCATACCAACCACTGCTCACACGGCAGTCTTGATGTAACTTAACGGTGCAGATGACCACAGAAGAGCAGGACTGGACGTACTAACGGTGTCTCGTGACAGTAGTGGTGTCAGAGGGTCGTTGAGGCGAGTGGCTTGTTTGCAGAACAGGTGGATCCCGCCTTCCATCATGGCTCACGTCGTCTCAGGCGTTTCTTGATGTCACCAGGTTACTAGGCCGTAAACACTAACTGTGTATACCCTCGTACCGCTGACTTATGGCCAAAGGAGGCAATTTTGCAACCTTCTATGACGAGTCCGGAACTCTGTAGGGAGACTGTGCCTTCCACCTGTGACCGCCTTAGTTCCACTTCCTCGTTACTCAGACGACGTAATAATTAATCTTCCGACGAAAGCTCTTGAGTACTGCTACTGGCTCGCCCATTCTCTTGACCTGTCCTCCAACAATGCTGGTATGGCTGCAGTCTTTACGATGCAGCCGCCGGTGGGTAGTGGTGACCTCGAGACAGCTACCCACGGTGTTAGATGTTGACATCCGGTGACTACTTCAATGTGGACAGCCTGCTGGCCCTGACAACCTCGTTAGTGACGTGAGGCGTCGGCCGGGTGACTCTTGGACAGTCACTCACCCCAAAGTAACTTACGTGTGGGGTTACTGGGTCTGGTGGGGGGGAGGGCTTTGTGTAACGTGCCTTCCCCCTCGGTCTTTACAAACAAGGGTTCATGTGTGGCTGGAACAGCTGGTGCGGTGTACCAATCAGACCTGGGAACAGACAGTTACAACATGGCAGAAGCATAGATATAACTCTGGGTTTGATGGAGGTGAAACCCTAGAGCACGGTAAAAGCTGCTACCCGAGTTAAGTAAAAGTAATAATTCACATCATTGCCTCTACAGGAAAATCTAATGAATACTAAATTATACTAACCAAGGAAGTTACTTTACTGTTACTGTACAGCGCGAGATCTCGTCACAATACTCCTTTTATGACAAGGTTAACCAGCCCCGCTCTTTTAATTACTCTATACGGACCCCGCTACCTAGGACCTAGTTTCCTACTCTGATAAGCGGGCGCAGCCTCATTCACTCTCAACACGAGGCTACCTTCTTTTAACTCTAGAGGACACACTTTCTTGTCATAAAAGTGAGCATAACGATTCCGTGCTTTCTTGGATGCTTCAGCCACAATATTCCAAGCATTTCTCATTTTTCTAAGGACCTCTGAAGGATAGTCCTCCCCGTACGCAATATTATGTCTGTTAAGCAGACCTGAGGGGAAATTGCATGAATGACCAGTAAACAAAAGAAGGGGTTGGGTGTTAATTGATTGGTGGATGGCAGTATTCAAAGCTAACTGAACATAGGGTAGGTGTTCATGCCAAGAATTTGCATCATGTTCAGCAAGGATTGCAAGCATATCCTTGACTGAACGATTAGTACGTTCCGTCATGCCGTTTACTTGTGGGTGGTAGGCTGTTGTAAAAGCCGAAGTTGTCTCTAAAATTCTACAAACTTCCCTAAATATATTCCCATTGAATTCCTGACTCCGGTCAGAGACTAAAACTTTAGGACGTCCGAATACAGTAACGAACCTACGCAAGAATGCATCTGCAACCGTACGAGAATCCTTCTGAGGTAATGCAACTTGTGTAGTGTACCTAGACAGATGGTCAACAAGCACTAAGATGTATCTGTTACCCGAATGACTGTGGTGTAAGTCAATCAAATCGGCCCCCACACGATCTAATGGTTCACGAATTTCAGGAAATTCCTGAAGTGGGGATTGTACCTTATGGGGACCTTTCCTCCTTTGGCAACAAGGACATGACTTCACATAATTGATTACCTCAGAAAGTAACTCTGGGAAATAAAATAGAGACTTTGCCTTTAAGTGAGTTTTAAAGACACCCGGATGCCCTGCAACTTTAGATGCATGTGCAAACTTTAACGCCGATGACCGCAATGCGTCCGGAATAACTAGCTGGAATACTGCCCTATCTTTCTGACTATTTACGTAATACAGGACGCCTTGTTTCATCTCAAAATCATGAATAGGTAATTTTCGGTTCTTTGAAGGGTATTTTTCCCCTTCCAAATACTCAATAATCTCTTTCCACCTAGGCTTGCTCATCTGGTATTCTCTCATTTTATCTGATGGAATGGTTTCAATACTCTGGCTTATATTAATCGATGTGATATTTCTGCTCAAAGTATCCGGCACAACATATGATGGTCCAGGCTTATAAAGGATCTGGAATGAGTGTGCAGACAATTCGTGAGACCAACGTGACATCCGTGGGCATTTTGTGCATTTCTTAAAAATGTGTGTTAATGCTCTGTGATTAGTGTAGATTACAAAATGGTGTTGAAAAAGATAAGGTTCGAAATATCTAACTGACTGTACCACTGCGAGCGCCTCCTGATCTGTGGCCGAATAACGAACCTCTGGTCCTTTGACCTTCCTCCTGAAATAGGCCACTAGATGAGGGAAATTTTCACTATCGCATTGCATCAAACATCCGCCAATAGCTATACCACTGGCGTCTGTATGTACTTCCCACTCTTTATCAAAATCTGGCACTGCCAATACTGGAATTGTACTGAGATGACTTTTCATTTTCGCATACGCTTCATCATGTTCATGCTTCCAAACGAACTTTACATTTTCCTTGTTAAATCGGTCAGGCGTGCTGATGTTCGTGCAAAACCCTCAATGTGTCGACGAAAGTATCCGGCTGCACCCAGAAACCTGCGCACGTGCTTTGCTGTTTTTGGGGTTCGCATTTCAGCAATGGCGCGGCAAGAGTCAGGGTCAGGCATGATACTGTCTGTGCTCACCTGGAACCCCAGAAATTTGAATTTCTGAGCTGCCAGAGTGCACTTCTGCACACTTAACATGAAAACCGCTCGATCCAACAAGGTCAAAGTCTCAGTCAAATCTCGTAGGTGTTCATCAAACGTCCTGGAATAGATTACTACATCATCCAGGTACGCCAACGAATGCCTTCCCAAAACTGGGCTGAGTATAAAGTTAATGGCCCTCTGAAATGACGACGGCGCAGTTTTGAGCCAGAAGGGCATCCGGCGAAATTTATAAGTGTATCTGCCATCAGAGAATGCTGTTTTTTCCCTGTGTTTCTCATCCACCGGTATCGCCCAATATGCTGCCTTGGCATCGAGAGTGGAAAAGTACTTAGCAGCTCCAAATTGATCTATAATCTCCTGTATACGGGGCAACGGATACACATCACCCTTAGTTATTTCGTTTACCTTCCGGTAGTCTACACAAAAGCGATAACTACCATCAGGTTTGCGAACTAACACAACAGGAGACAGCCACGGTGACGTACTTGTTTCTTTCACATCCTGTCTCAACATTTTCTGGCACTCGTCGCGTAATCATTTGCTTGGCCTATTCCGGCAGCCTCCACTGCCTTGTGTACACAGACTAATGATCACCAGTTGGAATGGTAAGCTGAATCCTATCAAGGAGACCAATCTGGTCCTCCTCTGTCGCAAACAATTTTGGGAATTTTCGTAAAACTCCCTTCAACAATTTTCTATCTGCCTGTGGAACATGTTGCAAATCGAGTGCCAAAATTAATTTATCTATATCTTTTACATTACTTGAAGTAAGTAATTATCAAAAGAAGGCACCAAACCGGGAAGGCTATGTAGCACCTTCAAATGCGCAAAATAATCAGAGGGCGCTAAATATCACCAAGGATGCCAATACGAGAACAAAAACGCATAAGGCGAACGATATCAAAAGTATCCGTCACCAAGAATTCTATTGAGGGACAAGTGACCGCAAGGGGCGGTCGGAAAGCAAGACACACGCTCGTCCTGGAAGTCAGGACATTCAAGAAGGACATGCACGACCGTAAGAGGGACAATGCAACTAGGACAATAAGGAGCAGGGCGACGCTCCATCAAGTGACCATGGGTTAAGCGAGTATGGCCAATACGCAACCTTGCCAGAGCTGTTTCCCACCGCCGGTTACGGTGGAAGGAGGACGGCCACGAGGAAACACAACATTTAAGAGCACGTAGTTTGTTACCAGTAACAGACAACCAACAAGCCTGCCAATGGGTAAGGACGGAGGAATGGATAACCGGGTAAAAGTCGGAATATGGAATACCTGTACGAGAGATGGGACAAGAGCGCACAGCTTCCTTGGCGGCAGCATCCGCACGCTCATTTAAAGACACACCAATATGGCTGGGAACCAAACAAAACTCTTCCGACTTAAATTTACTGTGAACAAGAAACAGCCAATGCTGGATCTCGACAACTACTGGATGAACCGGATTAAAGGACCCGAGAGCCATGAGGGCACTACGAGAGTCAACAACAACTACAAAGGAAGACTGACAACGAGAAAGCAGGAGACAAAGAGCATAGAGAATAGCATAACTCTCTGCTGTAAAGATGCTAGTCTCCGGAGGTAAGCGACACAAATAAGTGCGATCAGGAAAAACAACAGAGTAGCCAACACCGTCTGCAGACTTAGACCCATCTGTGAAGACAGAAACGTAGCGGGAATGAGAAGAAAAGTGCTCAAGGAAAAGGCGTTTTAGAACCGTAGGAGGGGTAAAAGCTTTAGTGATACGGATCAAGGATGTACAAAACCGCGGAAGAGGGACTCTCCACGGGGGCAAAGAAGGAACAACACGAGGAGAAACATTAGAAATACGAACGGAAAAAAAGTCCTGTAGGCGAGATAACCGGACAGAAAGAGGGAGGTGGTGAAGAGGAACAGGAACCGCAGGAGGGGTAAAAGTTAAAGCACGACAGAGGCGAGAGGAAGGATGTTATAAGGACCGCGCAAGATATCGAAGACAGTAGCGATCACGGCGGTCTTGGAGAGACAGGAAGCCAGTGTCAACATACAAGCTAAGGACGGGAGTCGAACGAAAGGCACCAGAACTGAGGCGCAACCCAGTATGGTGCAAAGCATCAAGACGGCGAAGAGTAGAAGAAGCAGACGAGTAAGCAGGGCAACCATAATCGAGCTTAGACAGGACGAGAGAGGAATGTAAAGCAAGGAGAGTGCACCTATCTGCCCCCCAAGAAGTATGGGACAAGACCCGAAGGAGGGTAAGGGCCTTAGAGCACTCAACACGGAGGTAAGAGATATGGGGAGACCAAGACAAACGAGAGTCAAGGAATAACCCCAAAAGCTTCGCGGCATCTTTGTACTCAAGGGGATGACCATAAAGTGACAAAGAGGGACGAAGAACGACCCGTTTCCGCGTAAAAGTCATGGCACAAGTCTTAGAAGTAAAGAACTTGAAGCCATGATCGGTGGCCCAAGACGACACGGCATCAATTGCGAGTTGAAGCCGGCGCTGAAGGAGAGGCGAATCTTCACCCTGACAGCAAAGGGTAAGATCATCGACATAGAGAGCGGAGAAGACACCTGAAGGAAGAGAGGAAAGAAGACCATTGAGGATAACCAGAAAAAGAGTAGTGCTCAGAACACTACCCTGGGGCACACCGTCGTATTGCTGAAAAGAGGCAGAGAGAGGGGTACCAAGGCGCACCCGAAAGGAACGACGAGAGAGGAAGCTGCGGAGAAAGAGAGGGAGATGACCACGAAGGCCAAAAGAATGAAGTCGAGATAGAATATGATACCGCCAAGTGGTGTCGTAAGCCATTTTCAGGTCAAAAAGGACGGCAACAACGGAGGTCTTCGCAGCAAAAGCAGTACGAATATTGACCTCCAAGTTCACCAGGACATCTGTCGTGCTGCGGCACTTGCGGAAACCAAATTGAGAATGGGAGAGGAGGTGATGGTGTTCCAGGAACCACATCAGACGAACGTTAACCATACGTTTAAAGAGTTTGCAGACACAACTTGTGAGGGCAATAGGGCGAAAGTCCTTAGGGGAAGTACCCAGAGAACCCAGTTTGCGAACAGGGAGGACAACGGCATCGAGCCAGTCCTCAGGGACTGACGACGACTCCCATATCCGATTATACAGACTCCGTAAATACTGAGACGTGCACGGAGGGAGATGGCGAAGCATCTCATAATGAATACCATCAGAGCCCGCCGCCGTAGAACCGCAGAGGGCCAGGGCTGAACGAAGTTCAGAGAGAGAGAAGGGATCATTATAAGGAAGGTGAAGAAGAGTGCAGAAATCTAAAGGACGAGACTCAAGGACAGGTCTACGAAGAAGGAAAGATTGGGGAAGATGAAGACCAGAGCTAACAGAAGAAAAGTGGGAACCCAGTATGGAAGCGACCTGCAACGGGTCCGCCACAAGAGTATCATGGAGGTGAAGGACCGGTGAAACATCGGGAACGAACTTACCCGCTATCTTGCGGAAACGCTTATAGATCTGGGTCAGAGGGGTTTCGGACGTAATTGTTGAGACATAAGATGCCCAACATTCACGTTTAGCCGTACGGATGGCCCTACGGGCCAACGCACTCGCTTTCCGAAAGAAAAGAAAAGAATCGGTCGTCTGCCTACGGCGGTGCCTCTTCCAGGCTGCACGCTTACAGCGGACAGCCCGAGCACAGTCCGCATTCCACCAGGGAACGCACTTCCGTGGACCCCGAGAGGAAGAGCGAGGAATAGAGTGGAGGGCAGCGTTGAAGACAGTGTCATGAAAAAGGAGGAGAGCGCGAGAGAGAGGCAGAAGGGAGAGGTCAGAGAGAGCAGCACTGAGGGTAAATAGGGTCCAGTCCGCCTTAGCAAACTGCCACCTGGGGAAAGATGGGGAATGATCACTTCCATGGAGGTCATCAAGAACCTGCCACGTGAAATCAAAGTAAAGAGAAGAAGAGCAGAGAGAAAGATCAAGACAAGAAAGGGTGCGAGTTCGAGAGTCCAAATGAGTGGGCTCACCAGAATTCAGAAGAGACAAGGAAGAAGAGAGGAGAAACGGCTCAAGAAGGCGACCCCGGGTATTCGTCAGAACCTCACCCCAAAGAGAATGACGACAATTGAAGTCACCCAGCAGGAGCACAGGCTCCGGCAAGCAGTCTAGGAGGTGTTTCAAATCAGGAAGAGAAAGCGGGACACTCGGGGGGAGATAAATGGAACAAACTGTGTACCATTTCCCCACAAAGATACGAGCAGTAGAACAATGGAGAGGCGAAGGAAAAAGTAAAGGAACAAAGGGAACATCAGCACGAATCAAGAGAGCAGAAGAATTAGAAGCCCCAGCAACGGCTGGGGGGGGGGAGAGAAAGGAATAGCCACGAAAACGACCAGGACGAGCACCAAGCATCGGCTCCTGGAGACAGACACAAAGGGGCGAAAACTGCGAAATCAGAAGTTGGAGTTCGAGGAAATTGGCGTAATAACCTCGAACGTTCCATTGAAGAATAGACATCGACGAGAAGAGAAAAGACAACAACAGAGAACAAGGAAGAAACAAAGGCGAAAGAGCAACAGAGCACGTTAAAGAATATCAGGGTCGGGATCAGGGTCAGCAAAGTCAGGGTTAGGGGGCATGGGTAAACTGAGCAAAGACGGAGGGAAGGAAACGGGAGAACAGATCAGAGGTGGGCGGGCGGGGTCCGGAGGAGGAGGAGGAAGAGGAGGAGACAACGGAGAGGAGCAGTCAAGGACAGCAGCAGGAAGAGGGGGAGTAGAAAGAAGGGAGCGCACCCCAGCAAGAGCAGCAACCGAAAGGGAAACAGGGGTCAAAGAAACCTCCATAGCAGGAACAGGGGGCGCAACCACTGAAACGGGAGGGGAAGGAGCAACAGAGCCAGAAGTAGGAGCTGAGGAAGAAAGCGAAGTCTTCTTACCCGCCGGGGAGGAGGAAGGAGAGGAGCCAGGCTTACACTTCTGACTTAAAGAGACTGGTGTCCCAGCAACTACATACCGGGCAACGGATTCCAGTGTCTCAACAGGAGAAGCTGAACGAGAGCACACACGACGGCCGTTAGGAGAGCGATGGACATCCGCCTGCACCGACAAGCGGCGGGGAGAGCCGATAGATGGAGGAAGAGGATGGGAAGGAGGATCGGAGGGGGACGAGGAAGAAGACACAGGAGACATGACAGACCTGGTAGAAAGAAGGGGAACCCCAGACAGAGGACCAGGAGCGGGACCCCTCGGGACAGAACACAAAGGGACAGAGGAGGGGGCAGTGGGCGTATCAAGGTCCAAGGCCCGGAAACGGTTGTGAGTCTGAGGAAGGGGGGGGGGGGGAAGGACGAGGAGAGGAAGAGCGCAACACGCGAGCATAAGAGATGTTAGTATAAGGTGGGAGCCGGCGAACCTGGCGCCTCGCCTCAGGAAAAGATAAACGCTCCCGGTGCTTCAGGTTGAGGACGGCTGCCTCAAGCTTGTAATGGACACAGGCACGGGAGAAGGTAGGATGGGCCTCACCGCAGTTGAGGCAGCGAGCCTGGGGAGAAGTGCACTCCGACTTAGAGTGACCTTCACCCACACACAAAGGACAGAGAGAGACAGTCCCAGAGCAGCGGAGGGCACCATGCCCACACCTCCAGCACTTGTTACAAAGTCGAGGAGAAGGAATATACTCCTGGACAGAGCACCTAGCACCAGCAAGAATGACAGAGGATGGAAGGGTCCTACCATCAAAGGTGATCTTCACAACGCGAAGGGGTTGACGGCGACGACCACGAGGGGGACGAGTAAACGAGTCAACCTGGAGGACAGAATGGCCTTGGGCATCAAGGATATGTCGAATATCATCGTGGCAATCCTGCAGATTCCGAACACCGGTTGCAACATGGGGTGGGAGGAGAATAGTGCCAACACTGGCATTCATTTGAACGTTCTTGGAGACCCGAACAGGGATCTCGCCAAGGCAAGATAAGGCAGCCAAGCGGGAAGCTGCATCCTGAGAAGGAGCAGCAATGACACGTGTATCGAGACGAGTGGGGTTGAAAGTAACAGACGCATCCACGGAATCTACAAGATGCCTACGTTACTTGAAACATCTATCTCATGCTTTAATTTTGATGGTGTCTTAGTGTCTGTCACATTTAAAGCACTACATTATGCAGTGATGGTTGGCGTCTCAGCTGACTCATGGTTAAAGATTTCTGTGTCATCCACCATAGTTCCCTGAGATACCCTATCACCTGCCCTGAAGCGAAAAGTCTTATGTGAGAGATTGACTACTGGAATGAGTGCACCTTTATCAAGCACTGCAATTAAATGATGGGAATCAATAAACTATCACATCTCCCAGCCACCTGAAGGGTGGTACCTGGTTGGATGTGACGTCCCACGGCTACTTTAATAAATTTAACAAAATGTGGTGAGCAACTTTTCTTGGTCAATGCATGTAATCCACATGACCTCTTAACTGTGTCTGGAAGAGACTTAAAAATCAATTTTGGAAGTGTGCATTATATTTCTGCTTCCTCTTAATTGAAGCTACAACTGGGGGATGGTCGATCATCTCCACTGGGTAGGAAGTCTGTTCCAACTGCAACCTACAGTTCCTAGCCCCTTTTTGTGCAGACATGGAGTAATCAAACCGAGACAGAAAATCGGTCTGCATTAAGATGTGACCAGGAAAATCAAGGTTCTCAACGATCGTACATGTGTGAGGTTGCAATTCTCCATTAATTTCAAAGTTAATGGTACCTTGACCCAAGATATCAATCTTTTCCCCATTAACTGCTGTTAATAACTTCGCACTATACTTAAGGCGTGCATGTTTAAATTTGCTGAAGGCTGACTTTTTAATTAGCGTTGCCTGGCTTCCAGTGTCAACAAAAACTGTCAATATCACACCTTCCACTTTTACTTCAAAGGTAGGCCTACCATCACTTGGGGCAATCATTCATTCTTTTGTTCTTACATCCGGACAATCCCTCCGTAAGTGTCCGCGCTTCCCACACGAATAACACGCCTGCGGGTCCCTGTTGGTACCCCGTGCAGCGTGGCCGGAACGTGCAGCTGTGGTCTGCTTCCTGCCTGACGAACCCGCTCCACAGTCATTCGTCTTTCCCCCCCTCGTCTTTGCGTACCGCCTCAACATATGAGGATGACTGAGCCTCAGTCCTCTCCGTTCTCATCTCTACGTCCCATACTGTGGCAGCATGTTGGACGAGTTCCTTAAAACTTAATAATGCTCCCTCCGCAGATATAAACGGCCCCAAGGTAGGAGGTTACGCTCTATAGAACAACTGCTTAGCTAGTCGTTCTGCCTGACTCTCTTCTTACCCCAGCTCCTGGGTATGGCCGTCAACCCTACTCATAATCAGAGTCCCGAAATCCTTAATCGTACTGCAGTCATCCCTCTTAAGTGACCGAAGGTATACCTGAGCTTCATCTGCCGACACTTTCTCCTTATATCTGTCCCTAATCGCCTGGACAAACTGAGGCCATGTCGTCAGGTGCCGAAACTCTTTCAACCTCGCCAGTGGACCGGCTACGCCCACTCTAACCCCCATAGCGAGAGTAATTTCCAGACCATCATTAGGGACAGCCTCCAGCATCGCACTCGTCTTCCACAGCCAGTCCTCCACTCGGCGGTTGCATTCCACCTTGTTGGACGGCCACTTCGTACCTCTGAGTGTCGGCAGAGTCATCTTAGGAATCAGACTCATAGTTCCCTGTGTGACTGTAGCGAGTCTACTGGAAGTGGGTGGCCCCTGGGGTTGGTATAGGGGTTGAGGCTGGGGTTGGGGGGCCTGGGGTTGGAGTAGGTAATGGGTGGGCTGGGGTTGGAGTGGCGGATGAGGGTAGGATTGGGTTGCCTGGGTGTTGGGGTATGGTGTGGGTGGCTTGGGGTTGGGGTATGTATTGGGTGGTCTGGGTTGGGGTTGAGGTTGGGTGGCTTGGGGTTGAGGTTGGAGTATGTATGGGTGGCTTATGCTTGGGGTTGAGGTTGGTGTTTGGTGGCCTGAGGTTGGTATTGGGGTTGGTATAGGAGTTGAGGTTAGGGTTGGGTGGCCTGGGCTTGGGGTTGAGGTTGACGTTGGTAAAGGAGTTGAGGTTGGGGCTGGGTGGCTAGAGATTGGGATAGGGCGTGAGGTTGGGGTTGGTATAGGAGTTGAGGTTGGGGTTGATGTTGTAATGATGGCTGAGGTATAAGTGGATGTTGTGGTAGTGGTGTTACTTGAGGTTTTGCCTGCTGTGGGTCTGGCTCATGCTCTAATTGAACAGGATGCAGGTCATGTTCCCTACTTGGCTGAGCGGAATGTCCTACCCCGCTAAATGATGCGTCCTGTCCAGCACCCTGTATCCCCTGTTGGAATGGCGTTGATGTCGTAGGTGGGGAAACCCAAGACGGCTCCCCCCACTCTTGGGACGAATTCTCTAATAATTCCCCTCATATCTAATACCGTGTCAGTACTGGAGCGTGAAGACACCCTAAACTCCCCAGTCATACTCGGAACACGTGGCACCGTCGCCTCAGCCCCACTGACTCCACCTGTAACGCCAGCTAGGCTACCTGAGCGGTCCACCAGATCCCTGTAGTATCGGAAGGGGTGTATTCTTCTAGGCGTACACCCCCCCTGGCCCCTACTGACAGGTCCCTGTCTGGGTTAAACATTCCCTGTAATCCCCGGTGCGCCATGCCTCTCGTAACTACCATTCACCTCACACACGACCCGGATTCTCACTACAACCGAGATCTACACAAATAACACAAAAATTTACAGCCCTCTTTTCGAAAGAAAAAGAAAATCTATCTAAATTCTAAAAATAAAAATACATTGATTATTCGAGAGAATAGCTTAAGTGAAAGTAATTAATGAAGGCGCCTGCCCTGCAGCAGTACCAGATCGTGAAATAACACGCGGTCATTTTACCGAAAACCGAGTCGTGTACTTTTAAAAAAAATTAAGAATCTTATTGTCATAAACAATTAAAAAAAGAAAGTAGCTATCGTGCTGCACTCGTGATGGACTACTAAAAATGATTACTGTACTCGTATACTAGACGTACTTGAAGTGAACAGCGAGGCTACTAAATATTGACGGAGCGGGTTCAGCTGCTTGCTCTAAAAACACAAGTACCGTGTTTTTTTGCTTAAACGCTTAAAAATCAAATTTGTATAACTGAAGGATAAATAGCAAGTTTTACGTTAATAACACGCTCTAGCAAATAATACAGACACCCAGGACATGCATATGTTTAATTAAATCGAGTTTCACCAAAAACTGTGTTTACTAACGACTGGACTGACAATTTTCTGAACTCTGAAATTTTTTTATCACTCAACACATCGCAAACTCCCTTAATTCGCAAAAAATGGGTTTTCGCTCCCAGATATAAATTCGCTATTACTTATGATTGGCGATATACACAGAACAATACTGACACCTCGGGCGGTCTCAACACTCATTAATTCTATTTTTCGTCAAAATCCGAGGTTTTCACCTAAACTGGACTCTGAAAAGAAATTCGCAACATGATTTTTATCGAAAAATCGCTTAATTCAGCAAAAATCTAATTATCACTGCCTGATGCTTTAGATCAGAATTACGTCCCTTGCGCACTAGAGAGTAATATTGGCCATGGAATACTCCCTAGACACGAAAATTCGAATTTTCACCAAAAATTAAGATTTTAGCCCAAGCTGGACCTAGAATTTGACCACCTAAGTTTTCCAACAAAATTTTCTTAAGTCTAAAAAAAATGTAAATTCTACCGTCTAAATGGTAAATCTAGAAAAAGATTACTCGCATCAACTAAGGAATCCTAATGATACCCGGATCGTACCCGTGATCCGCGAATACAAATTTATCACAGTTAACCGAGTTTTCCGAAGTGGACTTTCCACCCCAAAATACACTTAGATATTTTCCACGAAATTGGTAAAACTTTTACCACAAAATCACCATCACTTAACAACATAAACTCACTCACCGTACCGATAGTGACCGACATGAAGTACTAAGTCCAGAGGATTAGCTACGCTCTAGAAAACACGCCTCTGACTTAGACTAATTTCAATTGGGATAGAAATAATAATTTTGTAGACTTAGCCTAATTTTCAGGGGAGAACAGTGAACACTCAGGAAATTTATAACACAGGGGAACTGAAATTGGGAGAAAATCCTTAATATCTAGAAAACACAAATAGGGGGAACTAATTTATAGACATTTAACTACACTTAATTAAAGAGTCACTCGACTTAATCCTATAATCGCTCCTACCGGCTTGCTGTACCTCGCCTAGCCTAGGAGCCGCGACCTCCTTGATTCTAACAGAACGGTACGCTGCTTTCGGCAACAATTAGACTAGAAATGACTCGACCTTTACTAAATAAGCGATCACTTAGTCGTTGAATCGGTGCTAAGTAGTATACTACCCCGTCCCTCAGCAGCCGCAACCACCTTCACGAATTTAACATTTTCGTCTAACAACGCCCTTGGATAAATCCCGTGGCGTCCCACATAAATCCGCCCAGACAGCCCTCAAGGAACTGCTGTTAAGAGTATGGTGGCTCCCAACACCTCTGAACCAATTGCAAAGGGTCGAGTAAGGTACCCAGTCCAATCAATTCAAAGTGGTCTCCTTACCCAATAAACCTTAACAGCCTAACTTAACCACCTAATCCCTAATACTACCACCCTAATAACCACCTAATCCCTAATACCTAATCCCTAATACTAGGCCCTCACGACCCCAAAATTCACCAACCCCACTCAATCGCACTGTTGTGGGGCGAACTGCTAACCCTGGTTAATTGGCCCACGGCTCGCCTCCCTAGCACCTACCAACCCGTTCTCGCACTTTCTTACTGTCAATATTGACTTATTAAATAAGTGCATATGTGACATACTAATTTATTGTGAATATTTTAGTTTACCTTGAAAAGCTTCATAGAAAACAGACTTTACCTAACCTAACTAGTATGTTAACATAAGCATCTTATTGCTTCGTAATTACAATTATTACTTAACCTATACCTATAATAGTTTAAGTAATAATTGTAATTACGAAGCAATAGGATGCTTATCTTAACATACTAAGAAGGTTAGGTAAGGTCGGTGTTTTCTATGAAGCTTTTCAAGGTAAACTAAAATATTCACAATAAATTAGTATGTCACATATGCACGTATTTAATAAGTCTATATTGACTATACGCAAGTGCGAGAACGGGTTGCACCTACACATGTGTCCGAATGGCTCGACGCAAGAGCTTTCAACAATTTCTAACAAAACTGGTGAAACCACCGCTGTGCACCATTGTAATATGGGGGGAGGGGGGAGGGGGCATTAGCTCTACTTTGTCTTTTACCCTGTCTGTGCATATAATTACTTAAACTTAATTCAAGGTACCCCAGAGCTAACTCTCAGCCGAGTCCCACGCCACGTGGTCTTAGCTGCTTGATCGGCTAAGATTCTTCAGCCACGTGACGTCATACTAGATTTCTAGCAAACTCAAGGATCTCTTTACGCCGCCACCACCAGACCATTAACCAAACGCTGTCAATTAATCAGGGTCTGGACCGATAACTCAATCATTTAACCCTTGGGGCTTAATCCCCAAATTACTTGGAAAAGGGGGAAGAATTTATGTTAAGTGTGGGAATTACTCAAACAAAACAAAGGGGTATATTAAACTCTTAACTGTGCTAAGCTTGCAACCCAAATAAACCAAACTCGTGGAGACCACATGTCAAGGACATGCAAAATCATTCATGGAAATAATAAAATACCGAGGAACAATCTAATAATTTATTTATGCAAATCTAAGAAAAACAACTAATAAAAATCACTCCCTGACTTAACACTCCCTAACATGAATGTTTAAAACTTTTAATATTCCCTATTGAGGCATGAATGAATTATTTCCCTATAACAACTCCCAGCAACTTTTACCTACTATAGAACCAGCTGACGGAGTGGTGATCTCGGGAGAGGTGGGAATGGTTGACCTCCCTCGTTGCTGACCGAACCCAAACTGACCCTCCTAGCTCTCACAACTAGTGAGGCTAGTGGGTATTACTCCACCCGGTTTACTAAATTTACTAAGCAGGGTTTAAATTGAACAACTAAGGTAAGGTAAGGTAATTATCAAAAGAAGGCACCAAACCGGGAAGGCTATGTAGTACCATCAAAGCGTGAAATAATCAGAGGGTGCTAAATATCACCAAGAATGCCAATACGAGAACAAAAACGCATAAGGCGAACGATATCAAAAGTATCCGATTCACCTAGAATTCTATCGAGGGACAAGTGACCACGAGGGACGGTCGAAAAGCAAGACACACGCTCGTCCTGGAAGTCAGGACATTTAACAAGTATATGTACAACTGTAAGAGGGACAACGCAATTCGGACAATAAGGAGCATGGCGGCGCTCCATTAAGTGACCGTGGGTTAAGCGGGTATGACCAACCCACAGCCGTGCCAAAGCAGTTTCCCACCGCTTGAACAACTAATCTCTATTGTACTGAATAACCCAGATGGTTGAACTCTTATGAAATGATGGTAAGTGTACAGGGATCTTAGGGAAAGGCTATTTCCAATTACAGTATTGGCTAGTGATCTAAATTTGAACGTTGTGAATTACTAATGTGGTCACTCACTCGTGGGCCACGTGACCTTGACATGGTGAGTCATCCGGGACCCAAACTAGTCTCTACACATGCTGTCATTTCTCTGCCTGTATCCGACCCAGATCTCAACCTTCATTCTACATACATATAAACCTAATGTAAACACATAAGCCAAATTAGTTATACTGCATTTTGTTGACATATTCATTATATGTTGCTTTAAAACAAAGGAGACGGTCATCTTGTATTCTAAAGGTGCTAATTCCCGGAGAGATACCCCATGCTTTCAAGTCAGGTCGACTAACTTGTCACAGCATATTTTGTACAAGGGCGTATGCCACTACCTCCTATACAATTACCTATTTAAAACAGCTTCAGCTGTTACAACCCATCCCCCACATAAGTAAATTAGTAAACCTTGTTTTTTAGATAACATGAAAAAAATGAGGTTTAATATCCAAACCCACAATAAAAATCAATAAACCCATGCCTCAATCAAAAGCTACCCTATCTAATAAAATGACAATCATTAGATTGTACAGCAACCATCATAAAATAAACATTACTAATTTCATAAAAAATCCCGACTGTCAACTGACAGCAATCATATAACACCTGGAAACATACATCCTACACCTAGCTGATATAGCTAAACAAAATATCCCTAATCTGTCAGCAAAAACAAGCTTTTAAAATTCCTTGGCTCTTCATTAGCCAACCTCGTGTGCCTCATAGAGCAGGACCCAATGCAAAACATATAGTAAACATATCTACCTAATGAACTTTCAGTCAACAGGGAGCAGAACACTGAACCGTGTACCATTCACTCCCTATCCAATGTCATCCTTGACATTCTGCCAATAAAAACAAACCCAGTTTTTATTACATATATCTAAAAATGTCACTACAACTATATGACAGGTTATAGCTGACTGTACAGCCAAGTGTCCGCTCTCAATTAAAGGGTGTCAATGTTTGTACTGGTCCGCCCCACCTGTGTTCAAAAACTCTTGAAAAAATAGCACAACATAATTTTCCATAACAGTTTGTTCTGGGCTTAGACAATCACACAAGGAGGTTTTTCAAGTACTGACCAAGTTATATAGGAGAATTTTCCACATATCACTATACCAGAGTTATATTGATTCTAATTCTGTTTTTCAACATTTAAACAAAAGTGTCCAGATGCTCTTAATAAGGGTGTTCAGAGCCTACTTTACTTTATCTTTTTGCACCAATTGTTCTTTTAAAATAAAAAAAATCGCTGATGATGAACGCTGAATGTAGTCGATGTCGATGACGATCTTGCTTCTACCATGCGTTGATGTAGATCCCTGGTCCTCTTGTACTCCCATTTCGATACTCTTGAATGACGACAGAGTGTACCAGAGTGGAGCGCCAAGTGCCGACTGTAGAATACTGTTACTCGACCATTGCCCTGGCTTCCAACAGTTCACACATCTTCATACCAACCACAGCTCACACGGCAGTCTTGATGTAACTTAACGGTGCAGATGACCACAGAAGAGCAGGACTGGACGTACTAACGGTGTCTCGTGACAGTAGTGGTGTCAGAGGGTCGTTGAGGCGAGTGGCTTGTTTGCAGAACAGGTGGATCCCGCCTTCCATCATGGCTCACGTCGTCTCAGGCGTTTCTTGATGTCACCAGGTTACTAGGCCGTAAACACTAACTGTGTATACCCTCGTACCACTGACTTTAGGCCAAAGGAGGCAATTTTGCAACCTTCTATGACGCGTCCCGGAACTCTGTAGGGAGACCGTACCTTCCACCTGTGACCGCCTTAGTTCTACTTCCTCGTTACTCAGACGACGTAATAATTAATCTTCCGACGAAAGCTCTTGAGTATTGCTACTGGCTCGCCCATTCTCTTGACCTCCCCTCCAACACTGCTGGTATGGCTGCAGTCTTTACGATGCAGCCGGTGGGTAGTGGTGACCTCGAGACAGCTACCCATGGTGTTAGACGTTTTTTTTTTTATTTTTATTTTTACATGCAGAGCATGCAAATTAAATACAATAAAAATACAGAATACATAAAGGAAAACAATAGACCACCGGCCAGAAGGGCCGACAGCCGAGCACAACAAAACAGCATAGCACAACAAAACACATACACAAGAAAAACATGAAAAATACAGCATACATCAAAACATAAAACAGAATACAATGGCAATCCAGCAATCACAGTACAAAACAACATCTCCAAAAAACAAAACATACAACAAGAGGCAACAGGTAAAGCAACAGAAAATCAATACATTATCGCCCCGTAACAAAAGGCGAGGCCAATTACAATAAAAAGGCAGGCAAAAACACAAGTCACTAAACACCGGCCTGAAGGGCCAACATCAAAAACACAAGAAAACAAAAGAAAAAGAAAACACACAGCAAGCACACAGACTACGAAAAGATCTCATACTTGTCCGGCCACTCTTCCGCCGGGAAGCGAATACAGTACGCTTCCCAAAGTAACATAATGTCCTCCGAAACATGGTCACTATTGAGCGTACGAGGATCGGGCATTAACTCTGGAACACCCACAATAAAACACTTAGCCCGACGAATCCAGATGGTAGAAGGGCACCACGGAGCAGGACGCACACGGTCAACAATTTCAAAATGCAACGGATGGTCAGCATCCATCGCCACACCGGAGGCCAAGATGAGAGGGAGAGGCTCCTTCCCAAGAGGCCGGGCAATGGGCAGCACACTGGGAGCCTCCTCAGCTGCCTCACAGGGCTACTCGGCAACCACTGAACGTTGCACCTGCCGGGACCCCCCACGCTTGGCATCCTTTTTCAGCACCAGCTTGATGCCTCGGCTCGTACCAGGATCCACACCATCCACGCCCGTAGGAGCAACCACCTCCCACTGCGGAGAACCTTCTGCAGGAGAAAGAACAGGAGGTAAATTAGACGCACAATCATCGTCAACAGCCGACACATGGACATCAGCCACCACCAGCGTCGTAGAGCACGAGGCACCTGGCACCGCCAGACCATCTCCCGAAGCTCCACCCGCGTCGTAGTCCTCCATATCAGCCCAAGCAGTAGAAGAGCGCCTAGAACGCTTGGGCACTGGCCGCACATCCTCACAGCCGGAGGCGGACCCAGAACCACGGCCCTCACGAACCGGGCGAACCAACGCCCGTCGCAGTACTTCAGCAGCCTCAACCACATGGGGAACCGGGCCGCACACAACAGGATGCTCCGCAGCACCCCCAACACCCAACACAGCTGGAACACCTGGCGAGGGCGCAGAACCAGGCGCAGCAGCAGGAGTCGAGGAAGACGCAGACGCACTCGGCTGAGGGGCAACAAGCACCGGGGGCATGTCGGGTGACGCAGGAGGGGCCGCATCAGCAGCGACTGGGACCTGCTCCACTTCATCTCCGGAATCCACGCCCTGAGGGAGCGGCGGGAAATCCTCCTCCCGGAATAAGTTAACGGGCGCAGCAGGTGTCTCAGAGCATCCGGCAGCCTGATGCCCCAACTGGCCACACCGGAAACAAGTACGGGGCTGCCGGGCATAGTACACCCGAACGTAGTAGCCCAGCAGCCGGACAGAAGATGGGATATCCGTCCGCAGGCGCATACCTAATGTACGGACATTCGTCTGCTTCCCAGCATACTTCCCCGAGGACAGCTTGTTCACCCGCACACTGTCGACTGCACCATACCTCCCGAAGAAGCGCCGGAGAAGGTTTTCAGGGAACTCCAGGGGCGCACCGTGCACACTGACATATGTCAGGGCACCACTTCGGTCCGAGATCGTAACGGAGCCGGCGCCATACGGCAACTGCAATGAACGCCCCTCGTTCCGCCGGAGGAAGTCCCGATACTCCTCCTCCCCCACGAACTTGACAATCACCCGGTGGGCCGTAACAAGTTCAACGCCATACACAGCTTCCACCGGGACACGAAGCATGTCTCACATAACTAACTCAACGGCCGGATAACCAGCCTTACACGTGAATTCCAGTCCCACGGAATTTACCCTCAACACAGGAGGAATAGCCAGGCCCCCCATGGCAAAAAGGCCACGTCAGCACACAGCCAGGCAGGCAACAACACTCATGGTGTTAGACGTTGACATCCAGTGACTGCTTCAATGTGGACAGCCTGCTGGCCCTGACAACCTCGTTAGTGACGTGAGGCGTCGGCCGGGTGACTTTTGGACAGTCACCCACCCCAAAGTAACTGATGTGTGGGGTTACTTGGTCTGGTGGGGAAGAACATTGTGTAATGTGCCTCCCCCCTACCCCCTTTGGTCTTTACAAACAATGGTTCATGTGTGGCTGGAACAGCTGGTGCGGTGTACCAATCAGACCTGGGAACAGACAGTTACATCATGGCAAAAGCATAGATATAACTCTGAGTTTGATGGAGGTGAAACCCTAGAGCACGGTAAAAGCTGCTACCCGAGTTAAGTACTAGTAATAATTAACATCATTGCCTCTACAGGAAAATCTAATGAATACTAAATTATACTAACCAAGGAAGTTACTTTACTGTTACTGTACAGCGCGAGATCTCGTCACCATAGGGTGACGAGACTGCGCCTGACTACTGATGAGAGATGACAGGGTCATCCTCATCCCCAGACTCGTCGGTTAAGCCATGAGTCTGGAACTAGACTCGCTGAAGGCAGTTCTATTTCCTCTCTAGCATTATATCCTTTTAATTCATTTACATGAATTGTCCTTTCCACCTGGTCCTCGAATACTCCTTTTATGACAAGGTTAACCAGCCCCGCTCTTTTAATTACTCTATACGGACCCCGCTACCTAGGAGCTAGTTTCCTACTCTGATTAGCGGGCGCAGCCTCATTCACTCTCAACACGAGGCTACCTTCTTTCAACTCTAGAGGGCGCACTTTCTTGTCATAAAAGTGAGCATAACGATTCCGTGCTTTCTTGGATGATTCAGCCACAGTATTCCAAGCATTTCTCTTTTTTCCAAGGACCTCTGAAGGATAGTCCTCCTCGTAAGCAATATTGTGTCTGTTAAGCAGACCTGAGGGGAAATTGCATGAATGACCAGTAAACAAAAGAAGGGGTTGGGTGTTAATTGATTGGTGGATGGCAGTATTCAAAGCTAACTGAACATAGGGTAGGTGTTCAGCAAGAACGCATCTGCAACCGTACGAGAATCCTTCTGAGGTAATGCAACTTATGTAGTGTACCTAGACAGATGGTCAACAAGCACTAAGATGTATCTGTTACCCGAATGACTGTAGTGTAAGTCAATCAAATCGGCCCGCACACGATCTAATGGTTCACGAATTTCAGGAAATTCCTGAAGTGTGGCTTGTACCTTATGGGGACCTTTCCTCCTCTGGCAACGAGGACATGACTTCACATAATTGATTACCTCAGAAAGTAACTCTGGGAAATAAAATAGAGACTTTGCCTTTAAGTGAGTTTTAAAGACACCCGGATGCCCTGCAAGTTTAGATGCATGTGCAAACTTTAACGCTGATGACCGCAATGCGTCCGGAATAACTAGCTGGAATACTGCCCTATCTTTCTGACTATTTACGTAATACAGGACGCCTTGTTTCATCTCAAAATCATTCATAGGTAATTTTCGGTTCTTTGAAGGGTATTTTTCCCCTTCCAAATACTTAATAATCTCTTTCCACCTAGGCTTGCTCATCTGGTATTCTCTCATTTTATCTGATGGAATGGTTTAAATATTCTAGTTTATATTAATCGATGCGATATTTCTGCTCAAAGTATCCGGCACAACATGTGATGGTCCAGGTTTGTAAAGGATTTGGAATGAGTGTGCAGACAATTCGTGAGACCAACGTGACATCCGTGGGCATTTTGTGCGTTTCTTAAAAATGTGTTAATGCTCTGTGATCAGTGAAGATTACAAAATGGTATTGAAAAAGATAAGGTTCGAAATATCTAACTGACTGTACCACTGCGAGCGCCTCCTGATCTGTGGCTGAATAACGAACCTCTGGTCCTTTGACCTTCCTCCTGAAATAGGCCACTGGATGGGGGAAATTTTCATTATCGCATTGCATCAAACATTCACCAATAGCTATACCACTGGCGTCTGTATGTACTTCCCACTCTTTATCAAAATCTGGCACTGCCAATACTGGTGTTGTACTGAGTTGACTTTTGATTTTCGCAAACGCTTCATCATGTTCATGCTTCCAAACGAACTTTACGTTTTTCCTTCTTAAATCGGTCAGGCGTGCCGATGTTCGTGCAAAACCCTCAACGTGCCGACGAAAGTATCCGGCTGCACCCAGAAACCTGCGCACGTGCTTTGCTGTTTTGGGGGTTCGCATTTCAGCAATGGCGCGGCAAGAGTCAGGGTCAGGCCTGATACTGTCTGTGCTCACCTGGAACCCCAGAAATTTGAATTTCTGAGCTGCCAGAGTGCACTTCTGCACACTTAACATGAAAACCGCTCGATCCAACAAGGTCAAAGTCTCAGTCAAATCTCGTAGGTGTTCATCAAACGTCCTGGAATAGATTACTACATCATCCAGGTACGCCAACGAATGCCTTCCCAAAACTGGGCTGAGTATAAAGTTAATGGCCCTCTGAAATGACGACGGCGCAGTTTTGAGCCCGAATGGCATCCGGCGAAATTGATAAGTGTGTCTGCCATCAGAGAATGCTGTTTTTTCCCTGTCTTTCTCATCCACCCATATCGCCCAATATGCTGCCTTGGCATCGAGAGTGGAAAAGTACTTAGCAGCTCCAAATTGATCTATAATTTCCTGTATACGGGGCAACGGATTAACATCAACCTTAGTTATTTCGTTTACCTTCCGGTAGTCTACACAAAGCGATAACTATCATCAGGTTTGCGAACTAACGCAACAGGAGACAACCACGGTGGTTCTATCACATCCTGTCTCAACATTTTCTGGCACTCGTCCCTAATCATTTGCTTGGCCTGTCCCGGCAGCCTCCACTGCCTTGTGTACACAGGCAAATGATCACCAGTTGGAATGGTGTGCTCAATCCTATCAAGGAGACCAATCTGGTCCTCCTCTGTCGCAAACAATTTTGGGAATTTTCGCAAAACTCCCTTCAACAATTTTCTATCTGCCTGTGGAACATGTTGCAAATCAAGTGCCGAAATTAATTTCTCTATATCTTTTACGTTACTTGAAACATCTATCTTCGCATGCTTTAATTTTGATGGTGTCTTAGTGTCTGTCACATTTAAAGCAATACATTGTGCAGTGATGGTTGGCATCTCAGCTGACTCATGGTGAAAGATTTCTGTCATCCACCATAGTTCCCTGAGATACCCTATCACCTGCCCTGAAGCGAAAAGTCTTATGTGAAAGATTGACTACTGGAATGAGTGCACCTTTATCAAGCACTACAATTAAATGATGGGAATCAATAAACTATCACATCTCCCAGCCACCTGAAGGGTGGTACCTGGTTGGATGTGACGTCCCACGGCTACTTTAATAAATTTAACAGAATGTGGTGAGCAACTTTTCTTGGTCAATGCATGTAATCCACATGACCTCTTAACTGTGTCTGGAAGAGACTTAAAAATCTATTTTGGGAAGTGTGCATTATATTTCTGCTTCCTCTTAATTGAAGCTACAACTGGGGGATGATCGATTATCTCCATTTTGCAGGAAGTCTGTTCCAACTGCAATCTGCAGTTCCTAGCCCCTTTTTGTGCAGACAAGGAGTAATCAAACCGAGACAGAAAACCGGTCTCCATTAAGATGTCACCAGGAATATCAAGGTTCTCAACGATCGTACATGTGTGAGGTTGCAATTCACCATTAATTTCAAAGTTAATGGTACCTTGACCCAAGATATCACTCTTTTTCGTCATTATCTGCTGTTAATATCTTCGCACTATACTTAAGGCGTGCATGTTTAAATTTGCTGAAGGCTGAATATTTAATTAGCGTTGCCTGGCTTCCAGTGTCAACAAAAACTGTCAATCTCACACCTTCCACTTTTACTTCAAAGGTAGGCCTACCATCACTTGGGGCAATCTTTCATTCTTTTGTTCTTACATCCGGACAATCCATCCGTAAGTGTCCGCGCTTCCCACACGAATAACACGCCTGCGGGTCCCTGTTGGTACCCCGTGCAGCGTGGCCGGAACGTGCAGCTGTGGTCTGCTTCCTGCCTGACGAACCCGCTCCACAGTCATTCGTCTTTCCCCCCCTCGTCTTTGCGTACCGCCTCAACATATGAGGATGACTGAGCTTCAGTCATCTCCGTTCTCATCTCTACGTCCCATACTGTGGCGGCATGTTGGATGTGTTCCTTAAAACTTAATAACGCTCCCTCCGCAGATATAAACGGCCCCAAGGTAGGAGGTAACGCTCTATAGAACAACTGCTTAGCTAATCGTTCTGCCCGATTCTCATCGTACCCCAGCTCCTGGGTAAGGTCGTCAACCCTACTCATAATCAGAGTCCCGAAATCCTTAATCGTACTGCAGTCATCCCTCTTAAGTGACCGAAGGTATACCTGAGCTTCATCTGCCGACACTTTCTCCTTATATCTGTCCCTAAGCGACTGGACAAACTGAGGCCATGTCGTCAGGTGCCGAAACTCTTTCAACCTCGCCAGTGGACCGGCTACGCCCACTCTAACCCCCATAGCGAGAGTAATTTCCAGACCATCATTTGGGACAGCCTCCAGCATCGCACTCGTCTTCCACAGCCAGTCCTCCACTGGGTGGTTGCGTTCCACCTTGTTGGACGGCAACTCCGTACCTCTGAGTGTCGGCAGAATCATCTTAGGAATCAGACTCATAGTTCCCTGTGTGACTGAAGCAAGTCTACTGGAAGTGGGTGGCCCCTGGGGTTGGTATAGGGGTTGAGACTGAGGTTGGGGTGCCTGGGGTTGGAGTAGGTAATGGGGAGTCTGGGGTTGGGGTAGGGGTTGAGGTTGGGGTTGGGTTGCCTGAGCTTGGGGTATGGTGTGAGTGCCATGCGGTTGGAGTAGGTTTTGGGTGGGGTGGGGGATGAGGGGGGGATTGGGTGGGCTGGGGTTGGGGTATGATGTGAGTGGCTTGGGGTTGGGGTAGGTATTGGGTGTTCTGGGGTTGGAGTAAGGGTTGAGATTGAGGTATGGTTTGGGTGGCCTGGGGTTGGGGTAAGGGTTGAGGTTGAGGTATGGTTTGGGTGGCCTGGGGTTGGAGTAGGTATTTGGTGGTCTGGGGTTGGGGTAGGGGTTGAGGTTGGGTGGCTTGGGGTTGGGGTTGAGGTTGGGGTATGGTGTGGGTGGCCTGGGCTTGGGGTTGAGGTTGAGGGTGGTATAAGAGTTGAGGTTGGGGCTGGGTGGCTAGAGATTAGGATAGGATGTGAGGTTGGGGTTGATATAGGAGTTGAGGTTGGGGTTGGGTGGCTTGGGGTTGATGTTGTAATGATGGCTGAGGTATAAGTGGATGTTGTGGTAGTGGTGTTACTTGAGGTTGTGCCTGCTGTGGGTCTGGCTCATGCTCTAATTGAACAGGTTGCAGGTCATGTTCCCTACTTGGCTGAGCGGAATGTCCTACCCCGCTAAATGATGCGCCCTGTCCAGCACCCTGTATCCCCTGTTGGAATGGCGTCGATGTCGTAGGTGGGGGAACCCAAGACGGCTCCCCCCACTCTTGGGACGAATTCTCTAATAATTCCCCACTCATATCTAATACCGTGTCAGTACTGGAGCGTGAAGACACCCTAAACTCCCCAGTCATACTCGGAACCCGTAACATCGTTGCCTCACCCCACTGACTCCACCTGTAACGCCAGCTAGGCTACCTGAGCGGTCCACCAGATCCCCGTAGTATCGGAAGGGGTGTATTCCTCTAGGCGTACACCTCCCTGGCACCTACTGATTAGTCCCTGTCTGGGTTAAATATTCCCTGTAATCCCCAGTGCGCCATGCCTCTTGTAACTACCACTCACCTCACACACGACCCGGATTTTCACTACAACCGAGATCTACACAAATAACACAAAAATTTACAGCCCTCTTTTCAAAAGAAAAAGAAAATCTATCTAAATTCCAAAAATAAGAATGCGTCGATTATTCGAGAGAATAGCTTAAGTGAAAGTAATTAATGAAGGCGCCTGCCCTGCAGCAGTACCAGATCGTGAAATAACCCGCGGTCCTTTTACCGAAAACTGAGTCGTGTACTTTTAAAAAATTAAAGAATGTTATTGTCATAAACAATTAAAAAAAGAAAGTAACAATCGCGCTGCACTCGTGATGGACTACTAAAAATGATTACTGTACTTGTATTCTAGACGTTCTTGAAGTGAACAGCATGGCCACTGATCATTGAAGGAGCGGGTTAAGCCGCTCTGAAAACAAAAGTACCGCGTTTTTTTGCTTAAACGCTTAAAAATCAAATATGTATATCTGAAGGAAAACTAAAAAGTTTTACGTTAATAACACCTCTAGCGAATAATACAGACACCCAGGACATGCATGTGTTTAATTAAATCGAATTTTCACCAAAAACTGCGTATACTCACGACTGGACTGACAATATTCTGAACTCTGAAAAATTTCTAGCACTCAACACATCGCAAACTCCCTTAATTTGACAAAAATGGGTTTTCGCTTCCAGATATAAATTCGCTATTACTTATGACTGGCGATGTACACAGAACAATACTGACACCTCGGGCGATCTCAACACTCATCAATTCGATTCTCGAAAAATCACTTAATTCGGCAAAAATCAAATTATCACTGCCTGATGCTTAAGATCAGAATTAATTATTAATTAATTAAGTTTAAGATTCTGAATTACGATCAGAGAGTAATACTGGCCATGGAACACTCCCTAGACACGAAAATTCGAATTTTCACCAAAAATTCAAATTTTAGCCCAAGCTGGACTTAGAATTTTTCCATCTAAGTTTTCCAACAAAATTTTCTGAAGTCTAAAAATATGTAAATTCTATCGTCTAAATGGTAAATCTAGAAAAACATTACTCGCATCAACTAGGGAATCCTAATGATACCCGGATCGTACTGTGATCCGCGAATACGAATTTATCACAGTTAACCGAGTTTTCCAAAGTGGTCTTTCCACCCCAAAATACACTTAGAAATTTTCCACGAAATCGTTCAAACTTTTAACACAAAATCACTATCACTTAACAACATAACCTCACTCACCGTATCGATAGTGACGGACTTTAAGTACTAAGTCCAGAGGATTAGCTACGCTCTAGAAAACATGCCTCTGACTTAGACTAATTTCAACTGGGAAAGATTATAATTTTGTGGACTTAGCCTAATTTTCAGGGGAGAACACTGAGCACTTGGGAAAACACAGGGGAACTGAAATTGAGTGAAAATCATTAACATCTAGAAAACACAAATAGGGGGAAATAATTTAAAGAAATTTAACTACACTTAATTAAAGAGTCACTCGACTTAATCCTATAATCACTCCTACCGGCTTGCTGTACCGCGCCTAGCCTAAGAGCCGCGACCTCCTAGATTCTAACAGAACGGTACGATTAGACTAGAAACGACTCAACCTTTACTAAATGTGCGATCACTTAGTCGTTGAATCGATGCTAAGTAGTATACTACCCCGTCCCTCAGCAGCCGCAACCACCTTCACGAATTTAACATTTTTCTTAGCTGATTGTGTCGTCTAACAACGCCCTCGGATAAATCCCGTGGCGTCTCACAGATAAATCCGCCCAGACAGCCCACAAGGAACTGCTGTTAAGAGTATGGTGGCTCCCAACACCTCTGAACCAATTGCAAAGGGTCGAGTAAGGTACCCAGTCCAATCAATTCAAAGTGGTCTCATTACCCAATAAACCTTAACAGCCTAACTTAACCACCTAATCCTTAATACTATCAGTTCCTCACGACCCCAAAATTCGCCAACCCCACTCAATCGCACTCTTGTGGGGCGAACTGCTAACCCTGGTTCATTGGCCCACGGCTCGCCGCCCTAGCACCTACCAACCCATTCTCGCACTTTCTTACTGTCAATATTGACTTATTAAATAAGTGCGTATGTGACATACTAATTTATTGTGAATATTTTAGTTTACCTTGAAAAGCTTCATAGAAAACACAGACTTTACCTAACCTTCCTAGTAAGTTAAGATAAGCATCTTATTGCTTCGTAATTACAATTATTACTTAACCTATACCTATAATAGGTTAAGTAATAATTGTAATTACGAAGCAATAGGATGCTTATCTTAACATACTAAGAGGGTTAGGTAAGGTCGGTGTTTTCTATGAAGCTTTTCAAGATAAACTAAAATATTCACAATAAATTAGTATGTCACATATGCACGCATTTAATAAGTCTATATTGACTATACGCAAGTGCGAGAACGGGTTGCACCTACACATTTGTCCGAATGGCTCGACGCAAGAGCTTTCAATAATTTCTAACAAAACTGGTGAAACCACCGCTGTGCACCATTGTAATACGGGACAGGGTATTAGCTCTACTTTGTCCTTTACCCTGTCCGTGCATATAATTACTTAAACTTAATTTAAAGGTACCCCAGAGCTAACTCTCAGCCGAGTCCCACGCCGAGTGGTCTTAGCCGCTTGATCGGCTAAGATTCTTCAGCCTCATGATGTCGTACTAGATTTTCTAACAAACTCAAGGATCTCTTTACGTCGCCACCACCAGACCATTAACCAAAAGCTGTCCATTAATCGGCGTCTGGACCGATTAATCAATCATTTAACCCTTGGGGCTTAATCCCCAAATTACTTGGAAAAGGGGGAAAAATTTACGTTAAATGTGGGAATTACTCAAACAAAACAAAGGGATATATTAAACTCTTAACTGTGCTAAGCTTGCAACCCAAATAAACCAAACTCGTGGAGACCACATGGCAAGGACATGCAAAATCATTCATGGAAATAATAAAATACCGAGGAACAATCTAATCATTTATTTATGCAAATCTAAGAAAAACAACTAATAAAAATCACTCCCTGACTTAACACTCCCTAACATGAATGTTTAAAACTTTTAATATTCCCTATTGAGGCACGAATGAATTATTTCCCTATAACAACTCCCAGCAACTTTTACCTACTATGGAACCAGCTGACGGAGTGGTGATCTTGGGAGAGGTGGGAATGGTTGACCTCCCTCGTTGCTGACCGAACCCACACTGACCCTCCTAGCTCTCACAACTAGTGAGGCTAGTGGGTATTACTCCGCCCGGTTTACTAAATTTACTAAGCAGGGTTTAAATTGAACAACTAATCTCTATTGTACTGAACAACCCAGATGGTTGAACTCTTATGAAATGATGGTAATTGTACAGACATCTTAGGGAAAGGCTATTTCCAATTACAGTATTGGCTAGTGATCTAAATTTGAACGTTGTGAATTACTAATGTGGTCACTCACTCGTGGGCCACGTGACCTTGACATGGTGAGTCATCCAGAACCCAAACTCGTCCCTACACATGCTGTCATTTCTCTGCCTGTATCCGACCCAGATCTCAACCTTCATTTTACATACATGTAAACCTAATATACATACATAAGCCAAATTAGTTATACTGCATTTTGTTGACATATTCATTATATGTTGCTTTAAAACAAAGGAGACGGTCATCTTGTATTCTAAAGGTGTTAATCCCTGGAGAGATACCCCATGCTTTCAAGTCAGGTCGACTAACTTGTCACAGCATATTTTGTATAAGGGTGTATTCCACTGCCTCCCATACAATTACCTATTTAAAACAGCTTCAGTTGTTTCACAAGGAACATGACTTACAAGCTGACACAGTAGCATAAGGAACATGACTTACAAGCTGACACAGTAGCACAAGGAACATGACTTACAAGCTGACACAGTAGCACTAGGAACATGACTTACAAGCTGACACAGTAGCACAAGGAACATGACTTACAAGCTGACACAGTAGCACTAGGAACATGACTTACAAGCTGACACAGTAGCACAAGGAACATGACTTACAAGCTGACACAGTAGCACTAGGAACATGACTTACAAGCTGACACAGTAGCACAAGGAACATGACTTACAAGCTGACACAGAAGCACAAGGAACATGACTTACAAGCTGACACAGTAGCTGTGGGAACCGACCTGTGAGATTTATATTTATTTAATTTATATGAATTTATATAGAATTTATATTTATGTTAATTTGTATATTTCGATGGCAATTTGTATGATGTTAAGTGGACTGTATTTCTGCAATAATCTCACAAATCGATCCTCTACACATTAGGGAGGGGGTTTATATTGAATTTATATATATGCAGTCAATCAAACTACAGTATTAACTACACATTAGTACACATTGAGGAGGTTCCTTATCTTATTTGTACAGCAGGTCTTAGTCCACCAGATATAACCAGGATGTAGACACCGAATTTTCCTCGTGTGAGGTGGCTTCCATCACCCTGGTAACTGATGCACAAAGCATGCTTCCTCGTCTTCACGTGTCAAAAGGGCGCTAGCTATAAAGCCAGAATCCTAATATATGACAGCTATATCAGAGAAAACACTGTACATTGAACCATAAAGACCTAGGCTTAATTACCTTGTTTGAGTCGATCATTTGTGATCTAACCAGCACACCCTTTATATCTACCTAATATTCATGGCCATAAATAATTAGATAAACGGGTTTCTTAAAGACACTTCCCTTGTATTTGCTGATAGGGTGTTGACGAAGGAAGACCACTACTCTGATCTTCGTCACACTTCGTCCAAGAGAATTTATAGGAGCTGTTACTTGCTCCAACGACTCTGGTCTTAAACAACAATAACAATGGCTGGCCACTTCCTCCTCAATGACGTTACTGGCCTTCATTCTCCAGATGACAGTAAGTGATAGAAGGGTCACATTTACTCTATTTTAATATTGATAATTAAGTTAATTTATATGAGATGTTTTTATGATGGTAAAGTCCAAAGACTAATGTATTTAAGAATAATTCCCAGCAGAATAGCAGGTGAATTTATAATAGTATGTGGTAATGATATCCCGTTTTCTATAGACGAAAAATTCCACTACAAGTTACATTTTTTATGGGTTAACTTGTTTATACAATGCAGCAATATTATCTGCCTGTATGATATTATTAAATGGTGTCGGATTTTCCGACAGTAGCACTAGGAACATGACTTACAAGCTGACAAAGTAGCACAAGGAACATGACTTACAAGCTGACACAGTAGCACAAGGAACATACCTTGCCTTGAGGTGCTTCCGGGGCTTAGCGTCCCCGCGGCCCGGTCGTCGACCAGGCCTCCTGGTTGCTGGATTGATAAACCAGGCTGTTGGACGCGGCTGCTCACAGACTGACGTATGAGTCACAGCCTGGATGATCAGGTATCCTTTGGAGGTGCTTATCCAGTACTCTCTTGAACACTGTGAGGGATTTGCCAGTTATGCCCCTTGTGTGTAGTGGAAGCGTGTTGAACAGTCTCGGGCCTCTGATGTTTATAGAGTTCTCTCTCAGAGTACCTGTTGTACCTCTGCTTTTCAACGGGGGTGTTCTGCACATCCTGCCATGTCTTCTGGTCTCATGTGATGTTATTTCTGTGTGCAGGTTTGGGACCAGCCCCTCTAATATTTTCCACGTGTAAATTATTATGTATCTCTCCCGCCTGTGCTCAAGGGATTACAGATTTAGGCTCTTTAGTCGGTCCCAATAGTTTAGATGTTTTACTGAGTGGATTCTACCAGTAAAGGAGCTCTGCACGCTCTCCAGGTCAGCAATTTCTTCAGCTTTGAAAGGGGCTGTCATTGTGCAGCAGTACTCCACTCTAGAGAGCACAAGTGTTTTGAAAAGTATCATCATCAGTATAGCATCTCTTGTGTGAAAAGTTCTTGTTATCCAACCTGTCATTTTTCTTGCAGTTGTGACGGCTACTTTACTGTGCTCTTTAAAGGTAAGGTCTTCCGACATCAGTACACCCAAATCCTTTACATTGCCTTTTCGTTCTATGTTATGATTTACCTGAGTTTTGTACGTGGTTTCCGTTTTTATATTTTCATTTTTTCCATAGCACATGAGCTGGAACTTATCTTCGTTAAACACCATATTATTTTCTGTAGCCCATAGAAAGACCTGATCTACATCTGATTGGAGGTTTGCCATGTCCTCTATGTTGCGTACTCTGATGAAGATCCTAGTGTCATCTGCAAAGGATGATACAGTGCTATAGGTTGTGTTCTTGTCTATGTCCGATATGAGGATGTGAAAAAGTACTGGAGCAAGCACAGTACCCTGGGGGACTGAGCTCTTCACGGTTGATGGGCTGGATTTTATTTTGTTGACTATTACACATTGGGTTCTGTTAGTCAGGAAATTGTAGATCCATCTGCCCATTTTTCCGGTAATTCCTTTTGAACGCATTTTATGTGCAATAACACCGTGGTCACATTTATCAAAAACTTTTGCGAAATCTGTGTAAATTACATCAGCGTTTTGTTTGACTTCCATAGCATCAAATGTCATATCATAGTGGTCCAGCAACTGCGACAGGCAAGAGCGCCCTGTTCTGAAACCATGTTGTCCGGGGTTATGGAGATGCTGTGATTCCATGTATTTTGTGATCTTACTTCTTAGCACTCTCTCAAAAATTTTTATGATGTGCGATGTTAGTGCTATCGGTCTGTAATTTTTTGCCCCTGCCTTATTTCCTCCGTTATGAAGTGGTGCTATCTCTGCTGTTTTTAGTATATCAGGAATAACGCCAGTATCTAGGCTTTGTCTCCACAGAATGACTCCAAACATGACTTACAAGCTGACACAGTAACACAAGGATTATGACTTACAAGCTGAGACAGCAGCTCAAGGATTATGACTTACAAGCTGAGACAACAGCACAAGAAACATGACTTACAAGCTGAGACTGTAGCACAAGGAACATGACTTACAAGCTGGGACAGCAGCACAAGGAACATGACTTATAAGCTGAGAAAGCAGCACAAGGAACATGACTTACAAGCTGAGACAGCAGCACAAGGAACATGACTTACAAGCTGACACAGCAGCACAGGGAACATGACTTACAAGCTGAGACAGCAGCACAAGGAACATGACTTACAAGCTGACACAGCAGCACAGGGAACATGACTTACAAGCTGAGACAGCAGCACAAGGAACATGACTTACAAGCTGAGACAGCAGCACAAGGAACATGAATTACAAGCTGACACAGTAACACAAGGAACATGACTTACAAGTTGAGACAGTAACATAAGGAACATGACTTACAAGCTGACACAATAGCACAAGGAACATGACTTACAAGCTGACACAGTAACACAAGGAACATGACTTACAAGCTGAGACAGTAACAGAAGGAACATGACTTACAAGCTGAGACAGTAACACAAGGAACATGACTTACAAGCTGAGACAGCAGCACAAGGATCATGACTTACAAGCTGAGACAGCAGCACAAGGAACATGACTTACAAGCTGACACAGCAGCACAAGGAACATGACTTACAAGCTGACACAGCAGCACAAGGAACAAAACTAGCTGACAGATATTCACAATCACCGAGAACACGAGATGGAAAACAATTTCAAGAGGAACAACTTAAACATAAATGTTACGTGAGATTTACTTGGTGAAGACGACGCTGCTGAGAGGGACACCACGCACTGGAACTATCAGGAGAAAGCGCCAAGCCATTACGACTATATAGCACTTGGATGGGGTCACGATAAGGATTTGGGGTGGGACGGAAGGGGGGGGAGGAATGGTGCTCAACCAATTGGACGGTCAGGTAAGAGTGACAGAAAAAAATTGTTTAAAGTTTCTTCCCTTAAGGGTGAGGTGCAAAAAGCAGAGACTAACTACACCAGTAATGGTAATAGAACTCCGAGCTAACAGCGCTGTTCGTGGCTCCAGCCTGGTACTCCAAGCTTCACATTCCACATCCAGGAGAAGAAAACTAAGGGAAATGTTTTGGCGGTTAATTATGTCAAGACGCAAAAATTTGTTATGATCTCTCCGTGAAAATATGAACCATCAATGAAAAACCCGTGAAAGAATCCACTCAGATTGTTGAAGGAAACTTTCCTAGACATGTTAGTGAAGTAACCGCTCAATTAATAAAGGAAAGTCAGGATTATCGAGCGTTAAATGAACAATTCAAAAACCCGTTGGGTCTTGCTGCCTGGCCTTTTCGAAAATCGAAATGACAATAGCGTGATGCATCAAATGAACAAAACCACAAGGGACGTGATGAGGATTTGAACCTACGTCCGAGGATATCCCAGACGCGCCTTAAGGTTCGAATGGGGTTAAGGCTCGAATTAAAGTTCGAGCCTTAAGGTTCGCCTTAGGGTTCGAATACAGACGCGCCTTTAGGTTCCAATCCTCATCACGGCCCTTGTGGATTTTTTCGATTCAGTAATAATTAAAAAAATAAAAAAAATAACATGCTGATGTGGTTCGTGATGATTGTTGTTGATTTCAGACTTGCGTGAAAAAGAGAAACATCAAAGTTTCGCATTGACTGTGATGCTGGAGAGGTTCCGTCCAGGAGCTTAATGACTGCAAGATTGTTGCTCAAGTCATAACCAATGTGCACACATGACAAAGAGAGAGTGACTGCTCGGAGGATTGGTAAACACAAATGTAATCCAAAAGGTAACTCATAAATATCTTTGGCATCTCATAAAGAAATTAAATGCATATAGGAAATCCATGAAGAGTGCCAGTCACCTTCACAGTCAGCTATACATGGCTTGTGGACAGTCACCTTGACAGTCAGCCATACATGGCTTGTGGACAGTCACCTTGACAGTCAGCAATACATGGCTTGTGGACAGTCACCTTGACAGTCAGCTATACATGGCTTGTGGACAGTCACCTTGACAGTCTGGTATACATGGCTTGTGGACAGTCACCTTGACAGTCAGCCATACATGGCTTGTGAACAGTCACCTTGACAGTCAGCTATACATGGCTTGTGGACAGTCACCTTGACAGTCAGCCATACATGGCTTGTGGACAGTCACCTTGACAGTCAGCCATACATGGCTTGTGGACAGTCACCTTGACAGTCAGCTATACATGGCTTGTGGACAGTCACCTTGACAGTCTGGTATACATGGCTTGTGGACAGTCACCTTGACAGTCAGCCATACATGGCTTGTGGACAGTCACCTTGACAGTCAGCTATACATGGCTTGTGGACAGTCACCTTGACAGTCAGCTATACATGGCTTGTGGACAGTCACCTTGACAGTCAGCCATACATGGCTTGTGGACAGTCACCTTGACAGTCAGCCATACATGGCTTGTGGACAGTCACCTTGACAGTCAGCTATACATGGCTTGTGGACAGTCACCTTGACAGTCTGGTATACATGGCTTGTGGACAGTCACCTTGACAGTCAGCCATACATGGCTTGTGGACAGTCACCTTGACAGTCAGCTATACATGGCTTGTGGACAGTCACCTTGACAGTCAGCTATACATGGCTTGTGGACAGTCACCTTGACAGTCACCTATACATGGCTTGTGGACAGTCACCTTGACAGTCAGCTATACATGGCTTGTGGACAGTCACCTTGACAGTCAGCCATACATGGCTTGTGGACAGTCACCTTGACAGTCAGCCATACATGGCTTGTGGACAGTCACCTTGACAGTCAGCTATACATGGCTTGTGGACAGTCACCTTGACAGTCTGGTATACATGGCTTGTGGACAGTCACCTTGACAGTCAGCCATACATGGCTTGTGGACAGTCACCTTGACAGTCAGCTATACATGGCTTGTGGACAGTCACCTTGACAGTCAGCTATACATGGCTTGTGGACAGTCACCTTGACAGTCACCTATACATGGCTTGTGGACAGTCACCTTGACAGTCAGCCATACATGGCTTGTGGACAGTCACCTTGACAGTCACCTATACATGGCTTGTGGACAGTCACCTTGACAGTCAGCCATACATGGCTTGTGGACAGTCACCTTGACAGTCAGCCATACATGGCTTGTGGACAGTCACCTTGACAGTCTGGTATACATGGCTTGTGAACAGGAAAATATTACAAGGATGTCAACAAGACTTCATGGCAGCTTCTTCTTTTATCAACGGAAATCAACTCATAAATGTGTCTATCCTTCGCCGGAAACAATCCATTGATCCCACATCTTTATGTTGGCCGGTAGCAACAAGCATGTTTCCGATGCAATATATATACCCAGGTCTTTCCCTGAACCAAACATACCCATTAGTATCCACGGTTTCGACATCTATTTTTGTTAATATATTTAAAACTGTTTTCATATCCTCGTTGTAATGCGCTTTTCTCCTTGTAGTATAGCAGGAGCTAGCAGGCATGAGTGTTGTATTGATAAAACAAGAGTTTATGTTTCATTTCTTTGATAGAATTACCCAGCAGGTAAAGGACACCGAACAATGTCATATTTGCTCTAAATTTTTTTATTATTTAGGTGATTGAAGACATACGCATAAAGTTGTATCTCTAGATACACCTTTATTTTCTGATGATTCTGTGAGCCTTATCAAGGTAACAGGTAAGGATGGAGCCGCTCCTCGTCCATATAAGCACCTCCTTACTGAACTTATTTGTCATACTGAACATCATGTTAGGTGTTGTCATACTGAACACCATGTTAGGTATTGTCATACTGAACACCATGTTAGGTATTGTCATACTGAACACCATGTTAGGTATTGTCATACTGAACACCATGTTAGGTATTGTCATACTGAACACCATGTTAGGTATTGTCATACTGAACACCATGTTAGGTGTTGTCATACTGAACACCATGTTAGGTATTGTCATACTGAACACCATGTTAGGTATTGTCATACTGAACACCATGTTAGGTATTGTCATACTGAACACCATGTTAGGTATTGTCATACTGAACACCATGTTAGGTATTGTCATACTGAACACCATGTTAGGTATTGTCATACTGAACACCATGTTAGGTGTTGTCATACTGAACACCATGTTAGGTATTGTCATACTGAACACCATGTTAGGTATTGTCATACTGAACACCGTGTTAGGTGTTGTCATACTGAACACCATGTTAGGTGTTGTCATACTGAACACCGTGTTAGGTGTTGTCGTACTGAACACCATGTTAGGTGTTGTCATACTGAACACCGTGTTAGGTATTGTCATACTGAACACCATGTTAGGTGTTGTCGTACTGAACACCATGTTAGGTGTTGTCATACTGAACACCGTGTTAGGTATTGTCATACTGAACACCATGTTAGGTATTGTCATACTGAACACCATGTTAGGTGTTGTCATACTGAACACCATGTTAGGTGTTGTCATACTGAACACCATGTTAGGTGTTGTCATACTGAACATCATGTTAGGTATTGTCATTCTGAACATCGTGATAGGTGTTGTCATACTTGAAAGTGAGCTTCAAGGCAATGTACACAAACAGACAGGATTACAAATAAATCCAATAAACTTGGATAATGGGCAAATGAATACCCAGACATAATATCACTCACAGAAACAAAGCTAACGAAAACCATAACAAATGCAGTGTTTGCACAGGAATACTATGTAGTGAGGAACGAGTGGGAAGGAAGAGGTGGAGGTGGAGTAGCTCTGCTGATAAGAGAATGGAGTTTTGAAGAGATTGTTTTCCAGGGTTGTGAAGGTTTGAGTGACTGCTGTCAGGGGGTAGAGCGAGTTGGGAGAAGTTTCTTTATACATACAATGAAACTTGGTTATTAGAACCGACCTACTATTAGCTTACCGTCGAACAGAGGTCCCAACCACTCCCTTACAGAACAAACAGCGGACCTCGGCAGCCACACTCCTCCTACTGCCGATCGACCAGCAATGGACACTGGAATGCTTGCAATTGTTTAGGGAATCACCTTGGTAAGTGTCTGATTCTGGGAGAATGGTTCAGCGTCATCTTTATTCAGGAGTACGGCTCACACTGCCTAGATGTCTTGAGAACACCCCGCTCTTGAGCCGCCGTCACTCCCCACAGTCTCTTTACTGTGGGACGATTTCTCAATCGCCCTTAGTTAATTATTGTCCACTATCACCCAAGTTATAGCCGTGTCTTTCTCTCCATCTCTCTCTAGCCAAGACGCCTCACCAGGACAAGAACAAAAGCCAGCTAACAAACATGATATTTAATACAAAAACACATACAATATACATATACAAGAATAGTGTTAAAACAATGTAACCTCTTAGGCTGCTACCAACTGGTAACACTCCGATATTGCCTTATGTCTCCAACCTATAATTGTATCAGGCTGCCACTTAAACTTCGGCTTGCAACCTTCTACTCCCTTCACTGCTTTAGGCTGCAATACATGGCACAATAAAAATATTCACGTATTTCCTACTCCACAAAAAAGCATCAGTCTCTCACCTTACACTGCGCCTTTCATGCCAAAACTCAATCAAGCACTCCCTTCAACCTCAAGGTTCATCATATGCTCCTCTGTTCCATTACTCGAGGTCCCTTACTACAATTATCATCTTGGTCCTCAAAAATATTCTACAAGGTACTGCTGATGTTCCCTCAATCAGCTGCAATGAAGTATTCCTTAAATGTCAGTGAAGCTGTCTCAAAACACTTCACACAACGACGTGTAGCTCACAACACTACTGGAAGATTCACTATGTTCCTGGAGTTCCATTCCTCATCTTGAAGTCCTGCACCACCTTGCAGTTCAGCTTCCAATATGGGTTTAAGCTCACACTTGGAGCTCAGTGTTATCTATCTAGTTCAACAAGGCTCGTGTATTTGGCAGCACTGGATCGTCTCTAGGGGTACAGTACCGTGCATGTAATTGATACACCAGAATGTTCCTAGCAGACACAATTTAAATAAAATGGACAAGTAAAAACACATGTATATGAAAGAAAATATATATGAATTTCTCTTTATATAGTATATAATAACTGCATTATAATCCTAATTCAAGCTAAGTATAACACAATGTATGTCTCCTCAGATAACTATCACCTAAACTCGAACAAGAAAACAATTACGTGACTTAACTTTAAGTAGAATTAGTTACATGTTTCCAGATCAAACCCCAGCCAGCTACTGAGTATTGCTGGTTCACATCAAGTGCTCCCTGGCAACTCCTCAGGGCTACCACACTCCACACACACACTCTCAAATTATACACACTGCAAATAAAAGTAACCATTCCCAAACAGACACAATCATACTAATATAATGTTTCACACATTCTAATAATATAACTAAAAGTATAACCATTATTAATTAATGGGATAATAGATTTACTTCTAAAAGGAGGCGACATCTGGCAACACAACACTCGACCAATACTCGCCCCACCTTCCACGGGCGCACACAGGTATTAGACACGAACATATCCTGTCTACTTCTCAGCCAAGCTATGCACTCATCATACATCATACAGTATACACACATCAATATACAATATTATCATACATTCTACTATATTACCAAATACATCATTTATATTATCAATGTAATTGCTAAATCTACCATGCGAGATGGGTGTATAAAGTATGTTTACTGTGAGAACCAGGTAATCATAATCATTACTTGGGTCGTAACACTCAGCATACACTCCTCCTTCAGTGGTATGAAGTTCTCTCACTAATCTTCTCCTACACAAACTATTGCAATTCTCCCACACAAATGTTGCAGTTCTCCCACACAAACCCGCAAATCCATCAGCATGCTATAATAAACGTTTTCATAACAAAACATAATTAAATGTATTCACAGAAAGTAAAACTCCTCCATCTGACATCTATTTAAGCACTAGTGCATCGCCGCAACAGTTCTCCCCCATCCTGGGCGGGTCCACTTGGGAACATGTCCAGACACGTCCCTGGCCGAAGGCTGGGGTCCTCCCTCACTCAGTCAGCGCTTGACCGTCGGGGGACGCATCACTCCTTCCTTCAGCATGTTCTCCTAACTCTACTCTCTTATTTGATCTCACAATCTGAATAAAATATATGTGCTTATACATAAACATTTGCCATGATTGCTGGGCACACTATCAAGCACAGGCAACCACTCTAACAACTGTTATATTAGCTTACTACAGGATTTGTATCTCGAGGGCACTCAGCTGCGGCTCCCAGATGTCGTCCTCTAAGACATCCACCAAAGTTTCTTTATGATGGCCTCACAGCTGTTCTGCTCCTGATTTGAGTACATTAAGTCTTTCAACAGGCTTCACACTTCAACGCTTGCTTAATTCCCTCCTCCTGAAGGAGCACATAGTTAGGGTCCCTCCTCTGCCAGGAGCTCAACAAAGCGCAACCCTCTCTCACGACTTCTATGACTCAAGTAAGTTCACGACGTCCTGCTAGCCCCTACTCATGTCACCTAAGTATCGACATCTCATTTCATGTTACTTATTTACATGCTCATCCTCTACTTATATTTTAAAAATTATTCACTAATATTTATTATATGTTTAATATATAGATCTTTCCTCTGACGTCTCAATCAGGTCCAGATGGCCAAATATCTCTCATTGGGGTAGACTCATTCCACCCAGGCTATGTGGGGTCATAACACTACATAACAAGTACCATAACAATTGGGGGGAAAAATCTTATAATAGTAGACATATATAACCTCCACGAAAGGACAGAAGAACCAGACAGGAATGTGATAGAAACAACATGGCTACCATTTATATATTAGAGAGGGTATTATATTCTGTAACTAGCAGGAACGGATTCAGACTACTAATCATGGGAGACTTCAACCACAGGAAGATAGATCAGGATAACAGAGATGAGATTCAAATGGAGGACCAGATACTTGGAGAGCTAAGCTGCTGGACGTGGCAACAAGAAACTTTCATAGCCAACACACCAAGGGACCCACAAAAATGTGAGGAGAAGACGAATCAGCAATACTTGATCTGATATTCTCCCTGAATAAGTCGAATAAAAGGGAAGTTAAGATGGAAGTCTCCTTTCTGAATGAGTGATCGCAGTGTACTAATATTTGAGTACCTGGTAGATATAAGAGTAATCTCCTCTAAAAATAAAAAGAACTAGAAAACAAGGGGCTGGCATATCAAAGGGGAAATTATGAGATGAGAAAATTCCTGGGAGATATACCATGGGACACAGAACTCAGAACTAAGACCATTCAAGACATGATAGACTATGTCACCCAAAATTGTCAGGAGGCAATAAACAAGTTTATCTCGGCCCAAAAGAAAAAAAAGAAGCAAAAGAAGAATCCGTGGTTTAATAGGGCATGTATGGACGCAAAGAAACGGAACCAAAGGGCGTGGAGGAACTTCCGAAATAACAGAACACCAGAAAGCAGAGTGAGATACAGTACCAAAGAACCGGGAATGAGTATGTCAGTGTGAGAAGATAAGCAGAGAGACAGTATGAAAGTTATAAATCAAATAAGGCCAAGACCGAGCCAAAACTGCTCCACAGCCACATCAGGAAGAAAACAACAGTGAAAGAACAGGTGATGAAACTTAGAATGGGTGACGACAGGTACACAGAAAATGACAAAGAGGTGTGTGAAGAACTCAACAAAAGGTTCCAGGAAGTTTTCACAATAGAACGAGGTGAGGTCACTGCGCTAGGAGAGGAGAAAGTAAACCAGGCGACCTTGGAAGGGTTCGAAATTACCAGAGATGAGGTTAGGAGACCTCTGTTGGATCTGGATGTGAGAAAGCCTGTTATCCGGGTTGGCCAAGGGTGGACAAAGACAAACTCTTTTGAGTGGGTGGAACACGAACAAGGGGACACAGGTGGAAACTTATTACCCAGATGAGCCACAGAGACGTTAGAAAGAATTTTTTCAATGTCAGAGTAGTTAACAAATGGAATGCATTAAGTAGTGTTGTGGTGGAGGCAGACTCCATACACAGTCTCATATATAGATATGATAGATCCCAATAGGCTCTGGAATTTGTATAGCAGTTGATTGACAGTTGAGAGGCGAGACCAAAGAGCCAGAGCTCAACCCCCGCAAACACAACTAGGTGAGTACCAACAATGGTTCAAGGATGGTATATTTTGCCTCACAGGTTTAATAAAATTCTACGATCAGGTGACATAGATTAAGCAAGAAATAGAAGGTTGGGCAGAATGCATTTTCTTGAACTGTCAGACAGCCTTTGAAACAGTACCCATAAGAAGCTGATGCATAAGCTGGAGAAACAGGCAGGAGTAACTGGTAAGGCGCTCCAGTAGATAAGGGAGTACCTAAGCAATAGGAAGCAGAGAGTTACAGTGAGGGGTAAGACCTCAGATTGGCGTGAAGTTACAAGTGGTGTCCCACAGGGTTCTGTACTCGGACCAATCCTGTTTCTGATAAAAGTAAATGATTTTTACGTATAGACTATTTCTCTCAATGTTTGCTAATGATGTCAACATTATGAGAAGGATTAAGACATAGGAGAAATAGCATGAGGCTTCAAGAAGACCTGGGCAAGCTGAAGGAATGGTCGAACAAATGGTTGTTAGAGTTTAACCCGATCAAATGTAATGTAATGAAGATAGATGTAGGGAGCAGGAGGCCAGATACAAGGTAATATATGGGTGATGAAATTCTTCAAGAATCAGAGAGAGATAGACCTAGGGGGCTGATATCACGCCAGACCTGTCTACCGAAAGCCATATCAAGAGGATAACATCAACAGCATATGCCAGGTTGGTTAACATGAGAATGGCATTTAAAACTTGTGTAAACATCATTCAAAACCTTGTATACCACGTATGTCACACCAATCCTGGAGTATGCAGCTCCCGCATGGAGTCCATATCTAGTCAAGTATAAGATTAAATTGGAGAAGGTTCAGAGGTTTGTCGCCAGACTAGTACCAGAGCTGAGGGACATGAGCTATAGGGAGAGACTATGGGAAGTAATCCTCATGTCGATGGAAGACAGAAGTTAGGAGAGATATGATCACCACATACAAGATTCTCAAGGGATTTGATAGGGTAGACAAATATTGTTTTTTAAGACAAGGGGCACACGAACTAGGGGACACAGGTAGAAATTGAGAGCCCAAATGAGCCATAGAGACATTAGAAAGAATTTGTTTAGTGTCAGAGTAGTTAATAAATGGAATGCATTAGGAAATGATGTGGTGGAGGCAGACTCCATACACAGTTTCAAGTGTAGATATGATCGAACTCGAGAAGCTCAGGAAGCTGTACACCAGTAGATTGTGTTATGACCCCAGGTAGCCTGAAGAACGAGTCTATCTATCTGAGAGTTATTCCACATACTAAACCTGACTGAGAGGCCAGATAATATATATATATATATATATATATATATATATATATATATATATATATATATATATATATATATATATATATATATATATATATATATATATATATATATATATATATATATATATATATATATATATATATATATGTTGGTGTATACTGGCAGCAGGTTTTCTTTCAAACATGTTTCATTGAATATGACCGCATATTCTGTATTTATTATTTTCTGGTTTAGGGCTTCTATCCCTCTAACTATTTTCTTAGCATCAGGGCTTAATTGAAATAGGAGTTCTCCAAAACTCATTTTCGTACTTTTAAGGTGAAGAAAAGAAGTGATTTACTATAGAGTGTATTACACTTATTTGTATAATTTGCACGACGTTTCGAACCTCCATGGTTCATTCTCAAGTGAACAGATCTTACAATACTAGTTGATTTTATACCCGCATTAGGTCAGGTGATAATACAATGAAGGTGAAAACATGGGGGGATACATAAGGGATAAACATAGGGGCTGCAGAAGGCTTATTGGCCCATACGAGGCATCTCCTATCTAAACACAAAGATTAATCCAGTGTAATTGGCCTGTTATGTTGGACATTGTCTTCTGTGTTGGCATCGATATGTTCTTGTCTTGTCCTTACTCTCATGGTGGGTAGAGTAAATAGTTCCATGATTTGGGTGTTCATGGTAGGTCGCTCTATTCTTATGTGAATTGCCTCAAGAATTTGTAATCTTCTTGAATCTTGGGTTTTGTCTATTATGCAAGTATTCTTGTTCAACATTTCTCTTGTTAGAGTAATGTCATGGGCTTGTCTCATGTGATTCCTAGGGGCACCAGATTGAAGATGGCATGTCAAACGCCTCGTCAGCTTGGTCGACGTCATACCTATGTACTTACATTGAAGGTTACATCCTTCGTGGGGGCAAGTGTACATGTATACAACGCTTGACTGCTGTAGAGGGTTCTCCGTCGGCTTCGGGCTGTTTTTGATAAGGAGTTCGGAAGTCTTCTTGGTTTTGTAGAATATTATCAGGTTTATGTTTTGATTAGGAGTAGTGCTTTTTACTCCTTTACGGATTATTTCTTTCATTATTCTTTCCTCTTTTATATGTTCACTGTGCATTGTTGATTTGTAATATAATTTTATTGGGGGTGTTGTGGTTTCTGTTCTAGGTTCTGAATTATACCAAAGGTCCAAGTGTCTTCTTATAGCAGCGTTTATTTCCGCGTTGCTATATCCGTTGTTCACCAATACCTGAGTTACTCTTTCAAACTCTCTACTCACGTTGCTCCATTCAGAGCAGTGGGTAAGCGCTCGACGAATATAAGCATTGAGAACACTGGCTTTGTATCTTTGGGGGCACTCACTTCTACCGTTCAGGCATAATCCTATGTTGGTGGGCTTGGTATATACGTTGGTGCTTAAAGAGGTTCCTGTTTTTGTTATTAGTACATCCAAGAATGGCAGACTGTTATTTTCACTATTTTCATGTGTAAATCGGAATACTGACTCTCTCTCTAGGTGTCTTTTTAGGTCAATTAGTTCATCTGAGTCTTTTACCATTACGAATATGTCATCTACATAACGGCAGTATACAGTTGGTTTTTGTCTGCTACTGAAGACCCTATCTTCGATGGTTCCCATATAAAAATTAGCAAATAGAACTCCTAAGGGGGAGCCCATTGCAACTCCGTCTATTTGTAAATACATGAGACATGTATTTACAAATAGACGGAGTAGCAATGGGCTCCCCCTTAGGAGTTCTATTTGCTAATTTTTATATGGGAACCATCGAAGATAGGGTCTTCAGTAGCAGACAAAAACCAACTGTATACTGCCGTTATGTAGATTGTTACCTATCGTTCGTTACGGCTCGTGACCCTAAAGCAGCCAAGCTTTAATTACGTCTAGGGATACCACTGCTGCTCTCTAAAGCGCGTCACCAGTATAACCCCTTGATAAGTAATGAGCACATAAATAAAACTCTTCCTTTAGGACTGAAGAATAGATACAAACTATTATATAGATATATATTCAAGACAGTATAATATAAAAACACAGATGGTTAAGTTAACTTATAGTATAAATGAAAATATTGTCATTTCACGTAATATATACTAGTAAATATGGCACAACAAGAAATAACAGACTTATCTCCCACATGTTACTCTCCTGGTCCCGTATCAGCTACTGACTCTCGCTCTGGCGCTACCCACATTCTCACCTCCCGTCTGCCTCATCCCAGGATGAGGGATGGAAACTAAGGACTTTTTAATATTTAAAACTAATTGAACAACCACTTGTTCTCAAAACACACAAGAATGCAAATTACAGATAATAGTTACTTACAAAATATATAAGTATAATGTCACCTGTTTAATTACAGTATATGAACATTTTCCTAACTAAATAAAAGTGACATCTGGAACTCTCAAACTGAACAGGTCCAGCTTTCCGTATCAATCAGGTAATAGACGTGTGCAACGCAACCCCGCTCCTGTCTCCACTAACGCTGCCACACCATACGACAATTTACCCAAAAACACAATGTGTGTACATATACAGGCAATGATAAAATAAAACAAGTTATTTTAAATTTATATACGTATTCTGCTAGGAGTACGTAACACTTCCACCACCAAGAAAAAAAAAATGCAATAGATTGAAGATCAATGGCATTTTTTCAAAGTAAAATCTATGACACTTGAGATTTATGGTATTAATTACACCAAACATGTAAAAGTAATAAGAACACATTTCTGGACAAAAATGAAAACACTCCAAATATAGTCTTACAGGAAACTCAGAAATTTCAGTCTTATGACTATGTTCTACATATGTGTCACTGGAGTATGCAAATTTATCTCTCCAAGGTACTATCTCATTTATTTCACTTTGTTTCAGATCATATTTCACACACCTATCAACATTATCATTAGTAGCATGAATAGAATTGTCAATAAAGGTAGCTGCTTTCACACAGTTATCATGGCAATTTTGCTTTTCATATGTTTCTACTATTTCTCCAAGATCAGTTCCGTATTTCCATGTGATTCCTTTTCCACATGGTGAATTTTTCCAAGACAGCCTCCACTTTCCATTACTCCCTTTTTCTGGAGCTGAACTGCTTAACTGAAGCTGACTGGATGTTGAGTAGATTGGGGACTTCTCCTGGGTATGTTCTGACACAGACATCTGCTCTTCATCACTCTTGATCCTCTGTGGAACACATACTCTCGCCCAATGGATACTAAAATTAGAGAAATTAGCATTAAACCTCACAATTTTGCATAAGACTTTCCCATTCATAGAACCTTCCGAAACACAAGACACCGACTTAGCAAACCTTTGACCTTCAAACCAAGAAATACAACCCAAGATAAATGCAAAGACTACCTGATCGAACTGACTCAGATGATCCATAAGGAACACAGAAATCAATTTCCTCATAACTCTGTCATAACGATCAGTGAAAGAAAACAGGCATATGCCTAGGCACCATATCTCAATCATAACTCCGAAAACAAGTTCACGCCCCCTGATGGTGAACTTGAACACAACACACACTTTCATCAACCGTCTAGTCTTCCAAGAGACTAAATAAAACATGCCGAAAACTTTACAACCCTCACCATCACTTCCCAAGTGATTTACGTCTGATGACAACCAATCAACCAAGAGGTTTAAGGGTCTTAACATCTTGAAGATGAACAGCAGATTACCTGGGAAACACCCAAGGACAATCTGAAACCCTTCACAATGATTAACTCTAGGTAGGATAACCTTATCCCCCAACTTGAAATGCACACCTGGAGCCTCAAACATCTGCTCCCCAGTATGATTTAATCCTTCACCCACAATATGGTTCTGAAAATCAACTCCAATATGACTCTGAAAGTCAACACCACACTTGAGTGGAACATACACTTTTATCACTCGTGCATCAATATTAACTGGATCTGAATATAGAGACACTGCTCTAGCATAACTCACCACTTCCTCAGAACTGGATGCACAACCTACTTGAGTAAACTCTCTCTGCTCAACCACAAGGCTTGACAAAGATGTCCCACAGTCCATTACTTCACAAGAAAATGGCTCCTGCAGAATAAAAGTAGATTTCAACATCCTACACACACTCTGACTCAATGTACACAATGAGAAATACTTACTCCACATAGAATAAGAATCCCAACTCCGCAACTTAGATCCAAATGCTACTTTACCACTCTTAATGATTTTACCAAAATTTCCTCCCATGACTTCTGGAGCTGCTTGGAGTACTGTCTGCTCACAATCAATAATATCACTACCAAGCTGGGTCACATCCTCACAGACAACTGAAGAGGGAGGCTCAATGGGTCTCCATCTACTCAACAGAAGCTGATCCTCTGGCTGCTTTCCCACACTCTCCAAAACTGGATCTACAGTACAGACTGTCTCCTTGCTTCTCTCTGAAATCTTGGGGTCAGTTCTACTCAAAGCACATAAATGAAGGGAATCTGAAACGAGCGGGCAAGTAACAGGTAGTTTGACCTCCTCCCCTATTATATCACCTTGACTAGGGTGAGGGGGGCCTCCACAACGGACTTACTCTCGACAACTGATTCTAAACTTGGAGTGAGCGGGAATACTTCTGCCAACCCGACATCTTGTCCTAAACCATTCACTTGGCTGGAATACAGAGTCGTGGCTTTTAAGTTTCTCTCAACTCCTGGCACAACGTTCGTAGTGAGCGGGCAAGACAATGATACATGGACATCCTTTCCCAATTTATTGGAATAAAGCAGAGTCATAGTATCAGGCTTACTCTCAACAACTAAATCGGCCACACAGGTATCTGGAACAACCACATCCCACTTCTCCACTGAAGGGGTACTGGTTACTGGAACAAATGCTTGAGTAACAACATCAGAACTGACAACTGGATTTATATTAGTACTGACATCAGCACAGGTAGAAGGGACAAAACCATCTTCTACAACGGGTTCATTCATAGAACTAACTTCAGCACAGGTAGAATAAACATGGTCTGCAACTGGCTGTTTACACAAACGGGGATCAATCTCACCCACAACATGATTTATGGCCACATCATTACCCAATATAACATCCACACCTGGGATGGGCAACTGTGTACTAACACCCACAGTGCATAAACGTGGTGTAATGGTGGATCTGAAATTAATGTCTATTAGAGGTACAGTTTTACATCCTGCAACACTCTGAAGAACAACAAACTTTCCAGTATCTCTCTTTTCAACATCAGAAAGAATACTGGATGAAATTATGGTTTGGGAAGCACCTGTATCACGAAGAATAACCACTGGCTTCCACTTCCCATTAATACACAAAACTTCACCTGAAGACATATATGGTGAATACTGTTTCACCCAATTGGGGTTTGCAGTTACATGTTTATTAGTAAGTTTATTTTGCACACCTCTGCAATAAATGAGACCGGTTGGTCGTAACTCAGGGTGCAATATAAAACATGAATGAATTCCATGGCCTTTTCTCTTACAATGGGAACAGGACCTTACAGTGGACACACTTGTGGAACCAACTGTAGGTTTAGAAATAACCTTATTATTATTTGACATTCCTGACAAGGAAGTAGCAGGGTTAGGTTTTGTAAGAGAAGAGCTCATGGGAGTAACTGGAGCACTAGGACGGGATGGATTCTGATAAGGAGTTCGGTGAGCATTATAATTTACTCTACGACTAGACTTAGGTGAAGTGGCCGTAAACTGGGCCTTAGTCAACAACTCATGCTCATCCGCGAGCTTTGACAGCTCATAAATGTCTGTTACATTCTTTTGTTCTGCCATAAAAGTAGACAACTGGTCTGGGAGACATGACAATACTTCTTCCATTATAAGAAGATTCTTTAAAGCATCAAAGTCAGTGACTGAAAGTGACTTTAACCATCTGTTACAAAAATTCGTCTTCTGACGAGTAAAATCTGCTATTGTCTGATCACTTGTCCTCCTTAGATTTCTAAACTTTTGCCTGTGTGCCTCTGGATTTAATTGATAAGCATTTAAGATGCTTTTCTTTACAAATTCGTAATCAAAGCTATGAGCGTCAGGTAGGGATGTGAAAACCTCCTGACTACGCCCCTTAAATTGAGACTGCATAATGGCTACCCACTGATCCCTTGGCCAGTTCATACTGATGGCAATTTTATAAAAATATGCAAAGAAAACCTCAGGATCCTCCTCATTAAACTTTGGTAACTCTATATACTTATGCGTCCTGATGGGATTATTATCACTATTTATTGAAACATTACTAGTATTTCCATGCCCAGCTGCCATACGCTGTGTTTCAAGCCTGAAGTTAGTGTCAGCCATTTGTTGTTGAATCTCTAATTGCCTAGTTTGTTCCTCGGCTTGTTGCTTTTTAGTGGCTTCTATTTTCAACTGTGCCTCAATTTCTAAACGTCTAGTCTCAAGCTCCCTCCGCTGAGCTTCAACCTCTAATATTTGCTGTTCTTTTTGAGCTTCAAGTTCTAATCGGCGAGCTTCTAACTCAAGACGCTTTAACGTCATCTGATCACTCGACTCCTCTTTTAACTCTTCTAGAATTTCTTCATCTAACTCCCCATTCTCAACAAAATGTGTCACAATGACTTTCAATATTTGGGCTTTAACCATTCTATTGTTGGCGGTCAAATCCAACTGATTTGCCATTTGTATTAACTCAGTCTTTTTAAGGCTCTGAATCCTTTCAAAGTCTGGGTGAGCCACCAACGCTGCAACTTTCTCCTCCATCGTTACTAACACTTGGCACTTGATTCACAAAAATAATTAAAAACAATGGCACTGCACTACACTTCACTGTAAAATTGTCACCACACTGAAAATTCGCTTGGCCTCACTGCACAAACAAAATATATAGGATGACTTACCTCAAAATCGTGAAACGTTGTTACTTGACACACAGGAAAGCTTGCTTGGCACATGGAATAGTTCTTAAGAAACACACAGACACTTGACACAATGGTACCTAGGAAGGCAAGGTTAGATTAGCATAATTAAGGTTAAGTGGGAACAATATATCCCGGACAGGCCCCCATAACTCTTTGTTACCTATCATTCGTTACGGCTCGTGACCCTAAAGCAGCCAAGCTTTAATTACGTCTAGGGATACCACTGCTGCTCTCTAAAGCGCGTCACCAGTATAACCCCTTGATAAGTAATGAGCACATAAATAAAACTCTTCCTTTAGGACTGAAGAATAGATACAAACTATTATATAGATATATATTCAAGACAGTATAATATAAAAACACAGATGGTTAAGTTAACTTATAGTATAAATGAAAATATTGTCATTTCACGTAATATATACTAGTAAATATGGCACAACAAGAAATAACAGACTTATCTCCCACATGTTACTCTCCTGGTCCCGTATCAGCTACTGACTCTCGCTCTGGCGCTACCCACATTCTCACCTCCCGTCTGCCTCATCCCAGGATGAGGGATGGAAACTAAGGACTTTTTAATATTTAAAACTAATTGAACAACCACTTGTTCTCAAAACACACAAGAATGCAAATTACAGATAATAGTTACTTACAAAATATATAAGTATAATGTCACCTGTTTAATTACAGTATATGAACATTTTCCTAACTAAATAAAAGTGACATCTGGAACTCTCAAACTGAACAGGTCCAGCTTTCCGTATCAATCAGGTAATAGACGTGTGCAACGCAACCCCGCTCCTGTCTCCACTAACGCTGCCACACCATACGACAATTTACCCAAAAACACAATGTGTGTACATATACAGGCAATGATAAAATAAAACAAGTTATTTTAAATTTATATACGTATTCTGCTAGGAGTACGTAACATAGATGACATATTCGTAATAGTAAAAGACTCAGATGAACTAATTGACCTAAAAAGACACCTAGAGAGAGAGTCAGTACTCCGATTTACACATGAAAATAGTGAAAATAACAGTCTGCCATTCTTGGATGTACTAATAACAAAAACAGGAACCTCTTTAAGCACCAACGTATATACCAAGCCCACCAACATAGGATTATGCCTGAACGGTAGAAGTGAGTGCCCCCAAAGATACAAAGCCAGTGTTCTCAATGCTTATATTCGTCGAGCGCTTACCCACTGCTCTGAATGGAGCAACGTGAGTAGAGAGTTTGAAAGAGTAACTCAGGTATTGGTGAACAACGGATATAGCAACGCGGAAATAAACGCTGCTATAAGAAGACACTTGGACCGTTGGTATAATTCAGAACCTAGAACAGAAACCACAACACCCCCAATAAAATTATATTACAAATCAACCATGCACAGTGAACATATAAAAGAGGAAAGAATAATGAAAGAAATAATCCGTAAAGGAGTAAAAAGCACTATTCCTAATCAAAACATAAACCTGATAATATTCTACAAAACCAAGAAGACTTCCGAACTCCTTATCAAAAACAGCCCGAAGCCGACGGAGAACCCTCTACAGCAGTCAAGCGTTGTATACATTTACACTTGCCCCCACGAAGGATGTAACCTTCAATGTAAGTACATAGGTATGACGTCGACCAAGCTGACGAGGCGTTTGACATGCCATCTTCAATCTGGTGCCCCTAGGAATCACATGAGACAAGCCCATGACATTACTCTAACAAGAGAAATGTTGAACAAGAATACTTGCATAATAGACAAAACCCAAGATTCAAGAAGATTACAAATTCTTGAGGCAATTCACATAAGAATAGAGCGACCTACCATGAACACCCAAATCACGGAACTATTTACTCTACCCACCATGAGAGTAAGGACAAGACAAGAACATATCGATGCCAACACAGAAGACAATGTCCAACATAACAGGCCAATTACACTGGATTAATCTTTGTGTTTAGATAGGAGATGCCTCGTATGGGCCAATAAGCCTTCTGCAGCCCCTATGTTTATCCCTTATGTATCCCCCCATGTTTTCACCTTCATTGTATTATCACCTGACCTAATGCGGGT